>NC_049980.1:32150766-32199468 GCF_000003815.2 Branchiostoma floridae | reverse complement strand
TTCAGGTCAGTCAGACCAGAGTCTCTCCGACGCGTCCGTAGCCGACGACGTAGACACGAGTGAGGTAATATTGTTATAAGACTTATAATGCTCTATCGTTATCATGCAGTATCTATATCCAACCGGATTGTGAACAAAAAATCAACAATTACTTTTGTACCATAATCTATAAAGTACTTGCATGTCTGTACTTACCAGCTCTACGGATAAGTGCAGGAACTAACACCCCGTGTTTTTGTTTTTGTTTGCTTATGAACAGACCAATGTGGCACAGCACATAATAGTGACACATACAAATAACGAGCTTGATAAGGTCAAGGTAGTCCTTAGCCTTATTGAAAGGGCTGAAAGGGTAGTGAGCAAGGTATTCAAATTCTCCAAGCAGAGGTTGGGTCGGGGCAGTAGTTCACTTAGGGGAGGGAGCGGTAAGAGATCCTGGCCACTACTATCCCCCAACCCAACCTTAGACAATAGTATTTAAAGGCAAAGCTCTCCTCCCACCGCCTTTTGCCTCCACAATCGAGGTACCCATTGTTACCCCTGGGTGGAGTGAAGAAAGTCGTGTAAAGTACCCTTTCCAACAGCACAAAATTGGTAGCATGACAGGATGCCAACCCAGGGCCTCTGCACTATGAGCTAATCTCCAAGCAGATCTAGCTGTGGCATAAGATAATATCATAACTTGACATAAGCTTGGGAAGAAGTTTAGCCGGCAGAGGAGTTTCATTGATCACTTCTTCCCAAACTTATGATACTATCTTATGCCACAGTAAGATCTGCTTGGAGATTAGTTATGAGCCAGATACCTTGCAGTTGTTGAATGCGTTTTTCTGTTCTGCGGTTTTCAGACTTTCCCACCATCGATGGTCGAAGGTCTCGCCATCCCCGCCATTGATAACGTGGATGTCAATAACATCGCGGCAGCGGATCCAGCGGCACTTGTAGAAGCACTAGCCGGAGAAACGCAGCCGGTAAGCGTCAAGTTCACCACGAATTATCGTATCAGTATTGTTGAATATCAATAGTAACTATGTGAATGCGAAGAATGTATCCTCACTAAAAAAAACGTCTACCTTAAAGGTAACCTAAGGAATATTAGGGCATTAAATGTGGAAATATTCTGGAGAAGGCAATCTGTATTATATTGAAATCTACCTCACCGTATCCACACATTTATGTCATTATCTCATACTCTGAGAGGAGAAAAACGGTGCAGAGACAAGCCGCAGGAAGATTCCTTTAAAATAAAAAGTCTCATTAAGATTGGAATCTACAAAGTCAATCTTTCATCAGGAATCCTCGAGCATCTTGTTTGCCGTTTTCAATGGCTCAAAGTATAAAATGATGATATAAATGTGCTAATGTCAATATTTTACAGATTGCCTTATCCAGAACATTTCCACCACTTTTAACACTCATATCTAATAATCCTTTAATACTAAATAAAGCAACCGTGACACAAATCATGTTAATCCACTTGTGAAGAACGTAATTGCACGACAATTGTACATAGTACAATGTATGGCAACAACTACAAAAAAATACAAAATAGATGTATGGAATAAAACTTAACATCCAAATTAACATAACAATAAGGGCTAATACAAGTCTTTGATATAGTGCTACAATCGAGTTGGGCAAATCATGAGTTTCGGTATTCTTTCTAAAAACGAAACAGTATTTGATATATTTGCCTATCTTTGCATTATGAGAGTTGCGACATCTAGAGATACATGTATATACAAATCTGTTTGTAGCATCGAGTTTCATATTTTAAACCTGTAATATGTACGTTTGCCGCAATAGGACTTGGATGACCGCCCTGTTATTCCTGGGAGTGCTGACAGGACATTGGCCAATAACGCGAGAACGCTGACCGACAACGTGAGTAAATAGCCAGGTTAACGTTGTTGTCTGATCTAGTCACTGAAGGTTTGTAGTTTGCCTTTAAACAATAATGCTCTTTGTTTATTCACATATCCATTTAATTAAATGCTTATTGCTTTATACCCTTCATGACTATGAAATCAGGCCTGCAAACAAGCTCTGGAAACACTGAAATCTGCATCAGAGCGATTGGGGACCACAAATGCTACCGGCGTCCTTGCCCAGTTATGTGATGCTGTGATGAAAGCGTGTAGCTACAAGACATTGGAAGAACAGGTCCGTTTTGTCGTTCAATCAAAAACTTTCATATTGACCTTATTAAGCTCTAAAATCTTTCAAGTCCTTAGCGTTGGCTTTTAAGTTCGCCACATTGAGCTATAGGCGACGATAGGAAGTGGCATGTGGAAATGTATGTCTCAATCAATCAATCGTTCGCTTGCATCATGCGTGGCGGCTACAGACAGTTCAGACAGTTCTCGCCACGTTGTTCTGCACTTGGCGTAGATACTAGTAGTATGTCTAGCTGATGTATATGTAAGGCACAGCAAATTCTATTTCGGTCGTTATATACACATGAATATTGTTTTCCTCAATGCTGTTGTTTGCATCTGTAGCTTTCCTACATCACTGTTCTGGACAACCTGAACTATGACCTTGCGAGAAAAGCAGTGACGACGAAAGACGTGACGCGCATCAGTACAGGTAAGATGATATCCTGGTCCAAGATATAGGATTGATTAGCCACAAGATTCGTTACAGTTTTTTGTTTTTATTCTGAACAAACCCAACATCAAAATTTCAATGAAAACGAATGGAAAGGAATTTATAACAATAACTGCTGATAGTAACAAATGTGTCAACACAAAGCATAACTTGAAACATAAATGACATGTGAAATATTGAAACAAAAATCATCCAAGATGGGAACATCCACGTTCCTCTGATTCCCCCTCCTTGTAGAAGTTTGAAATTCTGCATCTTGAAAGAAAAGAATGGATGTATTTTGTAAAGGACTGAAAGCTGAAGTGTCTGGACTTTCTTTCCGTAGATTCAGATTCTAAGATTTTAGCTGACTAAATTACAACGTTATCTATACGATTACCCGGTCCTGTAGTGTGGCATATGCGACTCAGTGTTTCAGTGGCAGAGATATGGCCAGTCCATTTTACAGTAATCCACTCTTTCCACTTTCGCCACCCCTGTGCCCGGTTTTGTACCCACGACCCTAACAATGTTCGGTTGTGATTCAGACATGGTACGCTCGGCTGGGCACCTCTTCTATGAAGCACAGAGCAGAGGAAGTCAGACAGAGGACGACTCGATCACCAATGATGACGTTTTGTCACCTGAAGAGAGAGAAGATCGGGAGAGACAAATGAAGTCAGAACGTGACCAAATGGTAAAATCAATTTCCTATTTGTTTGCTGTGGCGTTGTACCTTCCATCAAGTGGATTTCCTCTTTATGCATTTAAAAATTGTGAAGCTCTTCATGATGATCTACATTATGCTTCTCTATGCCAATTTGCAGAAACGAGCCGTTGTCGCACGCGGAAGAAGGACGCTGAACGTTATGGCGGACCGTCTGAGAAGAGAGCTGACGCCAGGTGGTCCAGCAATACGCATCGACACCGAAGGCCTCTGTTTGCAAGTACAGAGAATCCATGGAAAGGATCTGGCAGATGATCGATTAAACGACACAGGCGTGAACATTGCCTTTCCCTCCGCTGACAAACTGTTTAAAGGGTTTCAGCCCAGGTATATTGATGCCAAGGTATGTGGCACCTTCTCCTTGGACCCCCTTACAACACTCTGTATATTCCACGCTTGACGACTGTCGTGTGGACAATTTAGTGCAATGTATTAGGTAACAAATACATGTATTATCAGTTTGTGTTTTAAAATATTTATATCAATATGAATTTCAATTCCCTGACACTGAGCACATTCCTCGCTTGTCGAATAGTGCAAATAGAGAATACGACAGGTAATGTATACATAGTATAATGTTTGTCAAGAATCATTCAATCAAAATTGCTGTTATTTAATTTACATCGTTTACATTATGTAAACGGTTTCCTTATATGTTCACATCGAACATCTCTTGCTTTTTCCTCAGCTCATCTGTTACCATGACAACCCTTTCACGTGGGGAAACAACTCAAACATCATCAACTCTGGTGTCTACGACATCTCTGTGATACCATCGACCGTGTCCACTGAGGAAATAACAGACACAGAAGAGGATATCCTGATCTCTATCGCCACCAATGGAGACTACTCTTTCAGTGGACTGGTTCATGAAGTAGATTCCACCGGCAATGGGAGCGTGGTGCACCATGCGTTCAACATCTCAGACGTAGACGATGCTTTCGTCGTCCAAGTCACTGCCCTGAACAGGAGTTCCAGAATATCCGTGTTCGGGAGAGGGGAAGGCTTGGCCCATAGTAAAAACTGTGAAGTATGTTTGACCTGGCAGGACTGGAAACCGACTGCCTCCCATCATGGCGCTCCTGAGTCTCGGTCTGTCATGTTTTTCGTGTCGGGAAAGAATCATACCGGAAAGTATTCTGTCGGAGTCGAGGTTGCTGGTAAGAATAACCCCTATTTTGTACAACGTTCATCAAAATAAGCTGAGCGGGTAGATCGGCTGTTGTAGTAAGATCAACTGAAAAAATCGGAGTGATCAATAGGGTGGCAGAGCTAGTAGGAATAGGTCGGCGGGTGAAACACATTCATCTATAAAAAGTGGGAACGATGGCAGTTACATGACCTGTGTATCGTAGCATTGGTATTGTACTATTGTATGCAGAGTAACAATAGGAAGAGGATACTTCAGCATGTAAAGAGTGCCCACGACGAACACCCAGAGGACTGAAACAACCTGGTCTATGTGGACAATTGGTTACTTTGACAGGATTCTTTATGCTTATGCCAAAGAAAACAGTGGTTACATTGGCCAGGCGGTCCTTATGTAGAGGTACTTGTACAGGTTTCACTGTATGTATGATCATGTTTTATGGCATTCACATTTCAACTTCTATCTAGGTATGGACGATGTCTACCAAGATGCAGTCGATGACGGTGTACTTCTTGTGGACCCCGCTGATCAGTCCGGTTTAAGCCTGAATGGGACCCAGTTCTACAGCCTGAAGGTGCTGCGTCTGAGCTGTCGTTATTGGGCGGAGGACACAGAGAACTGGCTTCCCAACGGATGCACGGTAAGATTTGATGTAGAGTAAGATCTTTTGGCCATGGTCATTTGTGTCAATGTTGTCGTTACTCACACATTCATCGGTTCCGATGCTTTCGCAACCTAGTAGCCAAATGTGAAAGAAAGCGCACCAAAAGGCAATTACTCAAGCAACCGGATATGGTTTTGGAAACGGTCAGACGTTTCAGATAACATCCACTATCTTTCGTCAGTGACACTGAAGAGATTTTGTAGAAACAGGCTTTATACCCTATAGGTAGCTAACTAATATATATATGATAGAATGTACAATCCCATCCTCATCGGGAAACGGGGCATACGCATTGAACTCTCTGGTACTTGTGATTTAGCGCTCAACCAAAAAAACTGTCTTAAGCTCATTTGCATATCAATTCATAGCAAGGTATAAAACCTGTTTCTACCAGATCTTTTCAGTGTCACTGACGAAATATAGTGGAAACTATATAAATGTCCGACTGCTTCCAAAATCATATCCAGCTGCTTGAGTAATTGCTCTTTGGGGTATCTTTTTACCAGGATGTCTAACCTTCATCGGCGTATGAAGGAATACGTTTCTGATCATTGCCGCGCTAACCTATACTTTGTTACAGCTTCTGGGCAACTGGTCTTCCGCATTTATAGCCTATAACCATTAATTCGTAACAGAAATGGTGAGAAAGATCGGGACGCAGGCACTCGTATCAGAAAGAAAGCGTTTTATTTCATACGAATGTGACGTTTTCTGAGCAATGGGGTCCTCAGTCATCAGGACCCGAGGAGAACCAGAGAACCGGTCAAAAATTCGAGTCAAGAAGTCAAACTTTTCATTAACATCTATGTCGTCTCACCAGGTACATCCTTCCTCCACAATAACCGAGACTGTCTGCGCCTGCAATCACATGACAGCATTTGGGGCTGGCTTTGTCACCGCGCCGAACACGATTGACCTGACCACCGTGTTTGACAAGTTCGCGGACATAGGGAACAACGCAGGGGTCCTCGCCACCGTGCTGACGACATTAGCTCTGTACTTTGTCGGGGTCATCTTTCTAAGGAGAGTGGACAAATCCGGGATGAAGAAGGTAAGATTATAAAGAAAAACATCCTTTGACTGAGAACATAATGAGATATTCCAATTTCATCCAACTGATATACAATTTCGTGACACAATGATATAGCATGTAATACACAAAAACAAATACATGTGCATTAGTCAACCATCGAAAGTGTCGTGATCTGATCCTCCAAGCCCGATGTTAATGTACCCACTGGCGTTATTTATCGCAATGAGAGACGTAGGTTAACTTGGGATAAAATCCTACTAAATAGTTGTCTTTTCTTTGGCAGTTGATTGTCCATAGCCTACCAGACAACCGCTCCACGGACAGATACTATTACAAGATAACGGTTTACACCAGTTACGGCAGAGGGTCTGGAACCAAGTCCAACGTGGCATTCTCATTGTTTGGAGACAAAGGGAGTACTGGAGTTAGGGTGTTCAAGCAAGGCCCGGAGGTAAGGATTCAACATAACGCTGTACATTGCTATGTTGTTTGTTGTATGATTATATTGTTTGCTAGACGTATATAGTTGCTAAGACTTTTTCCTAATTAACATGAACGGTCTTTTTTGTCAGTTTTTTTCCTTGTTATTGACCACGCAGCGAACGAGGTTATAAGGTCACAATATCTCAAGATGACAAAGACATATGTGGAAGAATTACACAGTAGTGACAACATCTCTAAGCTTTGTGTGTACCCTGACATTCTGTGTGTCATTCGATAGTAGAGCATATTTAAGCTGGCCCTTAATTATATTACAGTAAATTCAAGGCCATCAGGCGTTTTCCACAAAGTTGTTTGAAATCAACCATTTACACCCTTAAGCGTTTACCATTATCTACCTTAGACCTTCCAGGCTGGTGGCGTGGATATCTTCTTGATGGCTGTAGAAGAAAGTCTGGGTGATCTTCATCGACTTCAGATCTGGCACGACAACCAGGGCGGCGATGACAGGGCCTGGAAGCTAGATAAAGTTATCGTGCGGGATCTGCAGTCAGGAGACACGTGAGTACAATTGAGATATGATTTATGTTTTCGAGCGCAATAACGTTTACGGAATGCATTATTTGCACGTACAAATTGGAAATAATGAAAATAACATTTTTACCTGTTCAGTCCATGTTAAGTTCAAGTACAGGTCAAACCTGTACAAGTGATCAGCTCAACACTCAATGTGATCATGTTCGGTGGTCCCTTAGTTAATATTTCCCATTGACACAAGCATTATCAAGAATCCCACCCTAGGTGATCACCTGTCCGTATGGACCAGATTGGTCGTTTACTACAGCCTTAACGTACATTGAACTCAAAGCTTTTTGTTTTTAATATACAGAAACAGCTTTCTCTGTAACGATTGGCTGTCACTGGACCGCGGGGACGGTAGAATCAACCGGATTCTTCCTGCTTCAACAGAGCAAGATCTGTCGTCCCTACATCTTTTCACTACAAAGGCAGCCCGCGATTTTAGAAATGAGCACATCTGGCTCTCCACCTTATTCTGCTCCAGCGGAAGCCATTTCAGTAAGGTCCAACGTCTCTCATGTGGACTGTGTATCATCTACACCACCATGATTGCCAACGCCATGTGGTACAAAACGGAAGACAATGTGGATCAGACGACAGTGGTGAATCTTGGGATAGTTTCCTTTACCCTTCATGAGTTATACGTCAGCACAATGACGTCCCTGTGTGTCCTCCCAGTAAACGTGCTCCTCATCCAGCTCTTCAACCGGTGCAAAGAAAAGAAGCAAACAGGCAAGAATTCAGTATATGTTGCAGAGAAAGAAGACGCAAAATCTTTGCTTTCGAAAACACGGTCATCTTCCCAATTTCTTCCCCACGGGTTTGTGTACCTGGCCTGGTCAGTCCTGGTCCTTGTCTGCTGCGTATCGGCGTTCCTCACCATTCTCTACAGCCTGGAGTGGGGACCTGAGAAGGCAAACGCGTGGCTGAAGACATTCTTGATGTCCTTCGTGCAAGATGTCTTTGTAATTGAGCCAGTCAAGGTAAGAGCTGCCTGTTCATGTGTCATCGTTCTTGTGGTGCCCTAGAGGAACCTTTGTAATTGGATTTTGAAGGGGATCTCAAAGAAACGAAACTAAGAGGAGGAAGTCATGCATTTTTATCTGTCAAACTGTCTAGAACCTTCTTTTGGCACCACAGACTTCATTTGTTACTATTTAGTCAGTGAATTGTGTTCACGGCAGGCTTCACCACATTTACGCCACCATTGTCTTTGCTCCTCCCGCAGATACTGGCTGTCTCTGCCCTGGTGTCCTTTATCTGTAAGAAAGCCGCGGTGGCATCGACGCAGGATGACCACGTCAGACAAAACATTGACGTGGATGATTCCAGTCCGTCAGAAGACGGCCTGTTTGCCTGGATATCTCACCGTGCGACCATGAGAGGTTTGTAACACTTTGTAGTATGATACTAGTATCAGAATCCGTGGGTGCCAAGTCCTGCCAGCTGAGAGGCTGTTAATTGACGTTGAATATCATTATGTTCAAAACAGAATCTAGTAGAATCACTTTTTACTCTATTAGACTCATGATTTTACCCGATTAGTCCGTCAATGTACTTGTAGACCTGTCAACGTTGTGTAAACGGCATGGAAGTATGTGCACTTAAAAAGTACTTCGGCCATCATCGATTTGTGTTCTGGCATTTTTTTTAATCTAGCAATGAGATAGATGCTGAAAGCATGGCATCAGAACTACTTGCAATTTTGGTTTGTTCATATCTGTGTTATTCAATATCAACACTGAAGTGAATTTGGGGATTCCTTTGGCTAAAATCTGTGTACATCTATCATTTTTACTAGTGGCTAAACAGCAGCTACATATGGCTCTCTCGAAGCATCACAAGTCGGATGCAGAATCACAGAAAGAGCGAAAGAAGAAGGAAGAGACAAGAAAACATTCTGCCAATGTGATACAAGAGGTTGTCGGCTTCTTCGTGATCGTGATGATTCTGCTCGTGGTGGCTAATGGCGGTACAAACGTCTACTCTCACCACGCGTACAACACTTTAGGTGGCATCTTCCAAACGGACTTTGATCAGGTCAGATTCTGTGATTCCCTTATTTCTACACAAGGCACATATATATATGTAATACGCACTTAAGCCTGCATAAGTCCCCCACACACGCACACACACACACACAGAGACACACACACACACACACACATGCACACACACATAATTCTACTATGTGTCTGCGTGGATACTTTTTCCAAGATAAAACTCTTACAATAGCTATTTGTTCACAGATCCAAACGGCGGATGACTATTGGTCGTGGGCACGCGATGTCCTTGTTCCGGGTCTGTTCCAGGACCAACATTACAACGGTGATAAACTCGGTTGGAGACGGAAGCGTTTCATCAGTGACGCCGTTTCTTACAGGATCGGAGCTGCACGCTTCAAGCAGATACGAGTTAAATCCAGTAAGCATTCTTCTTTAGTAGAATGTGATTAAATTAATTGCAGTATGCTGGATGCATTAGTGGTCCATTCTGTCGGTCTAAAGGTACATTCATCACGTCAGCGTTGGCTGATGACAGCCCTGACTGTAAAGTGATATTTCAGAAAAAGTTAAATATTGAAAAAGAAATGATTACGCTGAATATGTACAAAGCCCTTTTTTCAGTGATTTTTTTATCAAACCATATTTTTTGCATAGAACGTATATTAATACATAAATGTAAAACTTGATATCTTCTTCCGCACACTTCAAGGATCCTGTGGCTTTCACCAGCGCTACACCAGCCTGTTCTTGAACCAGGAATGCAACAGCGGGAACTCCTTCTCAGATGGGGAAACGCGAGACTTTTTGCCCGGATGGAGACTCCTCTCCGCCTCCAATTCGTCCGAAGATTTCCATGAGCAATCCCCCTGGACCTACCAGATCCCCGACTCTGGAGGCGAGCTCCCCGTGATGGCAGACATTGCCACGTACGGATCGGGAGGTTATGTTGCCAGAGTAGGCAGAAACATAGATACCGCCCTCGCTGTCATCGCTGACCTGAAGGAAGCCGACTGGATTGATCGCTATACACGCGCTGTCGTTGTAGAGTTCACGGTTTATAACGCCAACATCAACTTCTTCAGCACGATGTCGTACACGGTGGAGTTCCTCAACATGGGAGGGGCGGTGTCGTCCCGTTCTATCCGGACCTATCGCTTACATCGGTTCGTGGGCCCAGCTGGGTATATAATCCTGGCTCTGCACATCCTTTACGTGGCGTGTTTCCTGTACACGCTGTACAGGGAAGTAAAACTGATGAAGGAACAAGGAAAAAGATACTGCCAACAACCGTGGAACTTTCTCGAGATTGTCAACATCCTGGTTTCTTTCAGCGCATTTGCCGTGTTCGCCGTAGACTACATTACATCGAGGAATACCATGGACAAGTTACTTCGTCATCATGGTAATAACTTCTGTTTGTATGGTATGATTTATTTGCTTTAGAGATGCTTGATATGATGATCATGACATTCTACATTGAAATCTATGACGTTAGATAGCTTTTTTGAAACGTGTATTGAGTAGTGTACATTCACGATACAACTCTTTTTCTTACTTCTTTTATTTAGAGTCGTCGAAGTTCATCAGCTTCGATCTTGCTTCCTTCTGGAACCAGGCGTTTGTTTGGACAGTGGCCACCGTCGCCTTCATCAACATCTCAAAGTTTCTTCGCCTCCTTCGCTTCAACCCGCTCATGTCTGTCTTGATGACGTCATTACGGCGGATGCTACCAGAGGTCACGGGCTTTGCCGTCTACTTCACCTTCCTGTTTCTGTCATTCGTGCAGCTGGGACACTTGGTATTCGGGCTGAAAATACAGGTGTGGACAGGTTATTTCCGTTTATTGTTCCCGTTTTCTTGGGAACGGTATTTCTATCATCACTGACACTTGGCATATGTCTACATCCTTTACTGCTCTAACGTTAGGACCAAACTTAGGACAGTACAGGGTGCCCGGTAACTTACTAACATACATCATTTCCCCTGTATTGCATTTATTAAGCAGACAACGCAAATAAATAAGATAGTGCATAAAGCACAAAGATAAAAGAGTGTCGATGTCAAAAGACACAAAGTAAGTCAACCATAAGGAAGAACAGTCGCAAGACTCTTGATGAGTAGGCATCCTTCCATCTTTGCAGATGATGGTAGCGCTCTGTATCAGGTCACGGTGGTTGACAGCGTCTACTGTGGCTCTGTAGGCCGATCCTGGCATGGCAGTCGCGGACACAGTTTGGACATATGAAGGCAGAGGGGTTCCCCTGTTGCGGTTTCTCTTTGCGTTTGCGTCTCCTTGACTGATAAGTGATATGCCTTGATGAGTATATATTGATGAGTGATATGCCTTTTACAGGAATACTCCTCGATTGCCGCCTCAGGGAAGAGTCTCTTCCTCTGTTCACTGGGAATTTTCGATTTTGATGAAATTCTAAGCACCAGTAGAATCATCGGGCCCTTGTTCCTGTACACTTATCTGTGCATCGTCTTCATCATCATTATCAACATCCTGGTGGCCATCATTAATGACGCACTTCTGGTCATGAGAGGCTTCACGCCGCCTCCGGAACATAGGGAGATTCTTGGAGATTTGTGGAGGAGGCTTTCTAACTTCCTTGGTCTGGCAAACTCTGCAAGTCGGGGTAAGTCAAGCCTCCACTTAGAAGAAGTAATACCCGGAGTCAACATTTACACTAGGGTATTGAAATGTTATATCATTGTTCATTTTTTGTTTGGCTTTTTATTGCTACTTGCGATCAACCTTAGGGCAGGAATTTGCAATAAACTTTGATATCCTAATACAACACCAAGGTGGTTAAGACACCCATCCTAGTGTGTCCATATTAAGTCATAAAATGCATATTTAAATGCAGATAAAGTCGGCATCACCATGCATAATTCCTACTTGTGGTGTAACTGCGTAGGTGTTTATTCGTCTCATTCTGACGCGATGACGATGTTTTACAGAGGATGACATGCTGGCATCGGAAAGACTGGATGATCGTTTGACTCGACTGGACCTTCTTACACGGGCCATGAAGGAGAGAAAAGTCGCAGAGAATGTGATGCGAAGCTACTATCAGGCTTTTGAATTACCTAGAAAATGACGTAGTCATTGGTCAAATGATGCCATGTGATTTTAGAAATGATGCGATCTTCAAGAATAATGTCATAGGCTGAGATCATTCTATCAACCATTTTTAAAAATATAAAGTCTGGTAGAGATAGAGATTGCGCGTTGTTATGACGTAGCAAGCTTTCGCACGCGTAATGCCGACCTTTGCTTGTGGCAGATCTGACGTTAACAATACTGCAGGTGTTGTCTGGCATGATGAGACTATACAATGTCAACTAATGAGAGTAATATCTACGTGTATATATTGTAGCAAGTAAAATATTTCTTTCAAAGATGAAAGCTATTAAGAGAGACGCTGCTTGAAATTTGTAAATTTACTCTCGGCCTTCAGTTGCGTATTGACTGTAAAGGTTTCTTATAATAGTGGAATAATATGTACAAGATCTTGTAACGCTATACCTAGACGTTTAGACTGTATGAGTGGATTTTGTAACAAGCGTCTAAGTCAAAGTAACAAGCGTTTAAGGCTCATCTCACAAAAAAGTAATGGAACCCGACTTTGTCGTACATTGTTACATATCCGTTTCATCACAAATTTTAATCAGAGATAAAACATGACAGCTTTTTATCATCAATGTGTCAATTTATTATCCCATTTGGAAAATCCTTCGGGTAGTTGACTGTTTTTCTGCACTTCCGTGCGTGACCCCTGCGCACCCTACAGCTACCGGGCTATTTTGGGGTGCGGCCGGGCCCTTGGCTTGTCCATAAATTGTTCAGTACACGAGATAGAAAAAACGGAAGTTCCGCTGCAATACCAAGGTAAGCCGATTGGGGGCCCGAAATCTACTAATGTCCAAGGTTCGTCACACCCCACCAACACACCAAGTATGAAATCAATCAATCAATCAATCCATCCAGCCGTTCGTAGACAGGCAGACCCACATAGACACCCACACGGACACGCACACACACATACACACACACTCACACACACACACACACACACACACACACACACACACACATACACACACACACACACACACACACAGGTTAGTTAAAATGGAGGTTAAAATGAGTATACATTTGGAGGTTAAAATGATTAAACTTTTCCCTTACTCGCGCTGGGCTGTAATATGGGTTGATAGGGTAACGACCACTACAGGTCAACAACCGAGAGAACATCCACCTCAAAACGTGTAGTTCCCTAATTCACGTGACAATCATATCGGTCTGGTGACTGGTACCTGTGCAGTTTGTTTTCAGTCTGTAAATGTTAGGGCTGGTATCCGTTTCAGACTTACGTTGACTAGCCTGACATGAGCACCATGATGCTGCGTGTTCCACTGCTGCTCCTTACCGGGGCCCTGGTGGGCCTGGTGTCCGCACAAGACGGAAGTCAGAACGCCACCAAGCCACACATACTCTTCATCGTTGCCGACGATCTAGGTAAGGACCGTACTTGGCAGCCTGATGCATTGGTCTGCCAGAAAGTAAGGAGTCGTACGTAGGTATGGGAATCCGTCACAGATGTTACCGTTTAAAATGAAAATTGTTGTAGAATATCTTGATACACCAAGAATATCAATATGATAAGTTATTTTGTATAGAGCTTGCTTAATGCAAGCCCCCACGAAGCAGTTATGGGCTAACTCTCACTGTAGCAGCAACTCTTCTCCCTAAGCCAGAGCATCAAGCTCGACTGATTGACTCAATATGAGAAGCAGGGGTACCGAAGGCTGCTTGGGAAATTCCTTACTCCATTTATGCTTGCTGGAATTTTTAGTAATGTAGGGGTCACGTAAAAGGGGCGTGGTCACCCTTCTCAACAGGTCAGATATACTTCCGTTTTGTACAGCAAACCTGTTCAAAATTAGTCTAATTTGATCATAATATCAGAAAAATCTATGATATTGGAATGTACGCTGTGTGTGTGTGTGTCTGTGTGTGCTTGTGTGTCTAAGGGGGAGATGTGAGCTTTTGCTACATTGTTACAAAATGTTTCGGACTTTGGTCTTGTACAAATACAGAATCCCTGTACCGCTGAGGACTGAGCTAAACAAACATTGTAATCTTTCACACACTTATGTACTTTCAAAGGTCCCAGTGAGCTTCACGGGTAATGATACACCGATGTACCTCATTCGTGATGTACCGGTAGAAAGTAGGAGAACATTTACGAGGTTTCGACTAGAATTTACTTCAAACATTCTCTGGAGCCGGCGAGAAAGTGCATTTTTATTCATGTTGTCCTGGGAAGTAATCCTGGTTCAAGGAGAAGCTAGGTAGGCATATAATAGCAAGCATGCTCTATGTTCCCTAAGCTTTCTAGTCTTCTGTCTATTTGCCATGTATTCATGTGCTCGGCGAGGTGTTCTCTTGGACTTTTGCTACTTACAAGCATTATGTAACATATTTATTATTTGATATTGCCGATAACGAGCTGTTAAGCATAACTAGAGCCGTTTCTGTCGCGTGTACTTCCTTACCTGCAAAACGACTCACCTGTCTCTCCTGTGCGTCCAGGCTGGAATGACGTAGGCTGGCACAATCCTGACGTCAAAACACCTGTTCTGGACAAGCTGGCTCACGAAGGCGTCATCCTCAACCAGTCTTACGTCAACTACGTCTGCACGCCGTCAGTATCAGTCAATCAATAGATAGATCAATCGATCGATATATCAATGAATCAATCAATAAATCAATAATTCGATAAATAAATCATTCTCACGTCAGAACACCGTTAGTATAAACCAATCAATCAATCTGAAATCAACTACGTCTGCACGCCGTCAGTTTCAATAACTCAATAAATCGATCAATCGATGTATAAATCAATCAATGAATCAATAATTCAATAAATAAATCATTCTCACGTCAACCACGTCAGAACGCCGTTGGTATCAATCTTGAATCAACTACGTCTGCACCCCGTCAGTTTCAATAAATCGATCAATCGATCAATAAGTCAATCAAAAAATCAATAATTCGATAAAGAAATCATTCTTACGTCAACCACGTCCGCACGGCGTCAATATCAATCATTCAATCAATCAATCATTCTTACTTTAACTACGTCTGTACGCCGTAGGCATCAACCAATCGTTCAGTTAGTCAGCCAACCAACCAACCAATCACCAATCAATCTCACGTGAGCTACGCCACCAGAATCAACCAATTAATCAATCAGCCAATTCATCGACCGGTTGACAAATCCCATACGGCTACCTACGACGAATGACCTGCTGATAGTTATATAAAAAGATATTTTCTACACTGGGCAAGTATAATATCATTTTTAGTTGAAGACTGAACTTTTCATGTCTCTTACTAAGTCTCTAACTAGTGAGGAGCAAGTCGCCTGCGAGACAGTAGTCAGGGTTAAAATCGTTGATCTTTCGGTCTCTAAGTAAGCCCACCAACAAATTGACCCTACATTGATGTTCTCTACTTGTCATCCGCAGGTCCAGAACTGCCTTCATGACCGGGTATTATCCGTACCATGCGGGGTCTCAGGTTGGGAATTTTATATCCAAATTATGAAGCGTTTTGTGTTAAATGTGTTTTATGTCTGTTTGCGTTTTTTCCATGAAGTATTTTCATAGGCTACTAGCGGTAACCGTAGAGCGACACCATGTTAAGGTCAGGGTTGCCAACGCTAAGTGACAGGAAGTAGAGGTCAGAGGTGACCAAGGGATCTATGCGTCATACAGGAGTTTGCAAGTTTGGGTAGGCTATATGATAATAACGTTAATGACCCGCCTCGCTCACTCGGTGGTTTTATTCGGAGGTTATAACAAATGACCAGGCGTTATGACACCATATCCACCTCGGGTCGGGGAGGGTCATTAACCCTTAATTATATGATGATTAAAACAATTTTGCATAACTAATGAATGACAGTTAGCAAGACATACGAGTTTTTAATTTTTCACTGAGATCTTTGAACTTCGTTTTGTTTCTTTTGTTTTGCAGCACCTGGTGTTCTTGCCCCAGCAGGCCCAGGGCATCCCGTACAACTTTACCTTCCTGCCCGAGAAGCTGAAGGACTTGGGGTACGCCACTCACATGGTTGGCAAGTAAGTCTGTTGTTGTGAGGTTTCTATATCTGTAGCTTTCTAATCCACAAACAGGCTTGATGCAAGGTTGTTTCTAACTGCAGGGCCTACAAAAGCCAGCTACCTCCTCTACTTTATTGTCAACGTACCCAAATCAAATGTTACCACAGCTCACATGAGTGAGACCCTTTAGAATCTCAGAGGTGTTTGTGGTCAGTTGTACAGGTTTGACTGTGCCTTTGTGGGAATTTTCGTACTGGCGTAGGTCCTGGAAACAGACTGGCATTCAGGCTACAGACAAATCTGCCTCTGGTCACAATACACCAGCATCATAGGCACATGGCGATTAGTGCATGTTATATGTTTCAAATATTTTCATACAAATACTTCCTCTCTGTTCCAGGTGGCATCTTGGCTTCTGCAACTGGAAGTACACGCCGACCTACCGCGGGTTCGATTCCTTCTACGGCTACTACAATGCAGATGAGGACTACTACACTCACGTTGTCGGTAAAGATCTTACAACTAACGTTACTATACAATTACACAATCATTCATTTACTCGTCTTCAGCCGATCAGGAATACATACATTTAAACAATGAAATGAGTTCCTTGATTCAACATACGCAAGCAACCAGAAGTGCTATACCGTAGGGCGCGGTCAGAAACAGCCTGCGATTGCCGTACAATCGCAATAGTCGTGCCCGTGTCGTGAAAATGTAAGCTGTATTGTTACCTAAAAGGCTGTCTTTGATTCTTGTCACAGAACTTATGAAAATCCTACGACATCAAAATTGTACGACGACCTAAGACGTATATGTGACCGTCAAGTACAAGCTTTCAAGTAGGAACATTGCTGTACGGGTGAAATTGCGCTTTATAAAGTTAAAAAGTTAAAACTTTTCTGATATATCGCCACAAAACCCTTTGCCAAAATGCTATTCCATTTCTGTGTCGCCAAATTCAAATTAACGCCTTGTTGGCCTCTTAGATGAACTACCTATTGGAGTGGTTCAAATATAATCATGACATCCTTTGACCGTCTGTAACGTATTTCATTTCCATTGTTTAGCTGGTGGACTGGACCTGCGAGACGACAAAGAAGTCGTGAACACAAAGAATGGCCAGTACGGCACTGTGAGTGAAACTCCATTAATGTGCTTATGATAATAAAATTCTTTATAACTTTCAACACCTGTACAAAAGTCAGGTGTTTATTGAATAGTTAAATGAAATCAGGAACTGTATTTACGCGCCATACCTTCAAGCTGCTTTTGAGTCTTGTTTTTGGTGACCTATGATCAGCAAGACAAGCATAATATGAATGAATGAACTTAATTGCTCAACAGTCGCACAAGATACAATGCATGGCAACCAGTAATAACTACTAAATATAGAAAATAGCACTACGAGGCTACATACAGAACAACAAAATATTATCGATGACAGCACAGCCATGCACCCGTGAATAGGTTAATCATCAGGTTGGTACGTCACTGAATAAAGAGACACCTTTTACACAAGAAGTAGCGACACCTGTCCTGTAGTACAATGTGAACCAGTCAGAATTGCCCTGAAGAAGGTGACAGACGGTCACCGAAATGTTGGTGAGAATAAAGCAATGGTTGTGTAAAAAGAGTCTCCTTAATTTGTTCAGTACAGTTATGTATAAGAGAACAGGTCTCTAAAACCATTGCTCTTCCCCGCAGTACTTCTTCACTGACCGGATGGTGGACATTATTGAGAAGCACCCCGCGGACACACCGCTGTTCCTGTACCTGCCCTTCCAGAACGTGCATGAGCCTTTAGAGGTCAGGACTGAAATATAATCATATCATATTACTGTAACAGGTACAGTGGCCAAGTGTGTAGACTGTTCGCCTTGCATTCGGTAGGTCGTGAGTTCAATCCCGAGTCGAGTCGGCTGCTTGGCATTCGCATTTGAGGAAACATGCGCTAGCCCTCTGCTTCAGTGATTGTACATATAGTTGTGCGGCCTAGGGACTATGAAAACGAAGATAGGCGCCGCCCGATGCATCATCTGGTGCGGAAGGACTTAAACATTTAACTACTGTTGTAACTGCTTTTTCGAAATCCAGTTCTGTAGCTACTACGCATATGTGTTTTGAGAAATGTGTCTCACCTCACCTCACCTAGTCCCTAGTGCCAAAATGGGACCAAAAAATATGCCTTGAACTGAATGAATGTGAGATTCCCGATCATTCGCAGGTTCCCGAACGGTTCGAAAACATCTACATGAACGTACAAAATGAAAACAGGAGAAAACTTCTCGGTAAGTAATGCATTACTAGTACTCTGATACAAAATATACAGTTGTGTATATCATGTTTAGGTTTTAATCTAAAACTTCTAATAGTTTATAAGAGAGTTGCTTGAGTAAATTTTATATCGTGTGTCTTATTACCTGGATCTCAAACCTTCATTGACTTCCTATGAATGATTGCAGGAATGGTGAGCGCGTTGGACGAGGCTGTCGGTAACGTTACAATGGCGATGAAGAACGCGGGATTATGGGACAACACTCTCGTGATCTTCACCACTGACGTAACAGTCTTTTTTTATAAATGCTACCCAGTTGCCTGTAAAGTATTGACACTGTAAGCTATATGCTCTTTTCAGATTTGGGTCTGCAAAACCTATACTGTTTTCGTTGACGTCCATGGGGGCTGCCATGTTTGATTTTAATGTTGTGTCGACGTCATCTTGTTTCCGATTGGATTTTGATTTTTTTACGCAGAAGAGTAAATTTAACACGTAACCTGTCAGTATATACATCTACAGATACTATAGTCTTATTTTCTAAAGATCATGAACTAGCTATATGGCCCCCTTCGGTCAATATTGACCATGTTAGAATCCTAATTGATGTCAGCCCAACAGCTGACAGAATTAGGACATTTCAAAAAGTATGAATTATTCCCCCAGAACGGCGGTTGGATCATTGCCAGCGGTAAAATCCTAATTGATGCCAGCCCTACAGCTTATCGATGTAGGACATTTGAAAGTGTATATATGAATCATTCCCCAGAATGGCGGTTGGATCATTGCCAGTGGCAACAACTACCCCCTGCGCGGCGGGAAGGTGACCCTGTGGGAGGGGGGCACCAGGGGCGTGGCCTTCGTGCACGGCAAGATGCTGCAGAAAACTGGCTACACCAACAACGAGTAAGTCTGAATATATGTTACAAGGAGAGGACATTCTACTGTGAAATATGTTTAATTTTGTGGTCGAACTTAACATTATAGTGTATAAGACATATACGTAGTAAGATATCACTGCAAATGAAAAAAAAATGTTTTTTTTTTTTTTGTAATTCTTGATGACAGACAAACTTGATGTTTTCATAGTTGTGAAGGGGAGGGATAGCCTGGGTACCATCCGGATAGTAGTTTGCTCCTATGTTCGCTTCTGCTATCCGTCTGGAGACTTACGCATTCAAACCGTTTGGTGGTAACGCCATGAGCGAATGTAGGAATGGGTTCTAGAGCGCTTGTTCGATGACAACAGGCCTCCCACGAGCAGACGGAGGGCCTGTCCGGTTTTTGAAGGCCTCTTCGAATGAGCGCTTGAATCCATTCCACAATTCGCTCATACGTTGGGACCAATCAGCGCCTGCGTCCAAAATTTGGACGATTCCAGAGGTTAAGATGGTCAGGGTTCCCAGACGGAAACACAGAGAAGCGACTGTATATAGTGTATAATGAATGTCAGAGCTAGAAGCGACTGTATATAGTATATAATGAATGATCTTTATTTGCATATTCCTGCCCATGTGGGCTAAATGCAGCAAATCCCATGATGGGATACTAAAGACTAAGTACTATTACATGTAGTATTACAAGTGAGTAAACAATACATCTGAAGCAATGCTATCACTATATCTAACGTTTATATGCCTCTTCCCTTTTCGTAAAACATGTGTATACGAACTCACAGAGTTTGTGTTGTACAAAGTTGTCTGTGGTTGTCATTATATGTACAAACAGATTGTCGTTGGTAACTCTTTACATTGTGTATCAACATTGAGAGCATTGGTAAAAGAGTGGCGTACATCATTGTATAAAGAACACTCTAATATAAAATGGACTTCATTTTCTATACGGTTGGAGTTACGAAGTGTACAGAGTCTATTATTCGGAGGAGTCTGGTTGTATCTTCCCACTTCAATTTGTAGGGGATGATCACTGATTCTTAATCTAGCCATGGCTCGGCGATGGTTGAAATTCTGAATATTAAGGTACTGTTCTCTTTCGTAGGTATGTTTGATTTTTCTATATGTTCTTAGTTTGTTTCCTTGGTTTTCCGTTCTACCAGTGGAGTTCAGTCCTGAGTAAAAGGTTTGAAGGAAAATGTCCTTCAGTCTTTGCTTCACTTCGGACTGAATTAAGGATACATTACGACCATGGTTTAGCAATAGGTATACATAACCTGACTCCTCCAAAATCTTACTTACATTAGACAGCCAACATGGTACATTGTGTCCGTGTAGATTTTGTTGTACAAGAAATGCTTCATATTGTAGGCTATTTGTCGGTACTTCTCTAGTTAATCTACGGTAATAAGAAAATAGTCTGCTGAAAGCCTCGATCCACAAAGGGAATCTTCCTAGCTCCGCTCTAGTAGCGAGGTTACTGGCATTTCTTTTTACACCTAGGATAACTTTACAAAACTTCAAATGCGCTTGCTCTAGTGGGGAATTGTCGTTTAAACCAGCATTGCTCCACACTTCTGAACCATACAATAATATTGGCACAATACAAGCGTCAAATAATTTACATTGCAGTGGTACTGAAGCATTGTTGCCTCCGAGAGTTGTTCTTATACTAAATAGCGCCCTTAGTGCCTTCTTTTGGAGGGTTTTCATGGCTGTGTTGAATTTACACCCCGCTGTAAATACTACGCCTAAATAACAGTACGAGGATATATGTCTCTCTATAATATAATGAACGCCGTAGCGAACTACTTTCCGGATGGTACCCAGGCTAGGGGAGGGAGCAATGGAATATCAAGCTACATGTATACGCTTCTCAACGATTTTTTGTTAAACTCTTGTTTAGGATGATTCATGCTGTGGACTGGTTCCCAACAATCCTGGCGGCTGCAGGAGGTACTGCAGGTAGGATTTTAGCTATAGACTGGCTGGTGGTTTGTGCATAACATTCCATTTTATCAGTGGAGTACGTGGGAAAGTGCAACCTCAGGCCAACTGCATACACTTACGAGAATAAAGAAAATCAGCCTTCTTCAAGAGAATAAAGAAAATCAGTCTTCTTCAAGAGAATAAAGAAAATCAGTCTTCTTCGAATTCAAGAGAATAAAGAAATGCAGTCTTCTTCAAGAGAATAAAGAAATGCAGTCTTCTTCAAGAGAATAAAGAAAATCAATCTTCCTTTACCACGTACTCATCATTTCACCCTTCGAATGTCATTTCCCTGCTAATTAATCGTAAATGAAAGATATGCTGTCAGCGCTGCCCAACTGGCCGGTGCGTATAACAGATGGTTAGATACAAATAAAGCAATGCAGGGAGTGTAATTTGGCCTACATAAAGAAGAGTCTGAAATTCAATGCTCTTTGTTGAAATCCCTAATGATCACCTCGCACTAAAGGTGACCCCTTAAATATATTATAAATCCTCCCCCAGCTTATTAAAGTTACTTATTGTTCATGTAACATGTTACGTGGTAAAAGAATGAATGATTATATGTTAGAAATACTCCAGTTTTCTAAGCCTGTGTCTGATTGGCAGATGACGCTATGGACGGAGTGAGCCAGTTGGACACAATCATGTCTGGACAGCCCTCTCCACGCACTGAGTTTGTCTACAACATTGACGACGTCTTCCCTACTAAACAGGGTGCCATCCGGTAAATCTTTTGTTTTCTAACCATAATCCTTAACACCTACGAGCTCAGTAACCACGAACTCTAACCTCTAACCCCTAGCACTCATGATAGCTACCCTAACCATCCCGCATACAAAGTTTGTCTACAACATTGACGAAGTGTTCCCTACTTTACAGGGAGTCATCCAGCAAAGTCGAGTAAACTTTTTAACATTGAATGAATTGTTTTCTCAATTCAAATATTAGTATTCTTGGTCTCATTCTATTGTAAGCGATTGTACATAATGATTAACTTAGGATGTGCGCTTTGTACTTGGTTTCTTAACGGTTTTTATTCAGCAAAGTGACTGTGGATGATTCAAACAAGGCTACCTCCTACATGATAAAACAATAACAAGTTTATTTCACCACATTACATCCAACTAAAATGGTGGCACTAAAAGTGAAATAAGTGTTCTGGAATGAAAGTCTGTACAAGCAGTAAGCAACGCCCCCATGATTTAGCAGTTTAAATAGTATCCCGATTACGCCAAAGAATGGGTGTTATCTTGACATGACACTCGAAACTCCTTGTGGTCCCCAATAGGCTGAGTTAGCTAGCCGTTGGGGACCGGGCGTAGGAGGATGCTTAGCATGTAGAATGAATAGATTGACATTGGGTCCGGAAAGAATAATATGTACCCTGTGTCTTAGGGTTGGGGATTACAAGCTGATCGAGGGCGTTGCCGGGAAGCCTGACGGATGGATCCACCCCGACAACCTGACGGACAGTCAGCTGGACAGCGGGGACCCCACCAGCGGCACATGGCTCTTCAACCTGAAGGGTGAGATTTACTCACTCACTCACTCACTCACTCACTCACTCACTCACTCACTCACTCACTCACTCACTCACTCACTCACTCACTCACTCACCACGGAGCACCACAACCCGGCGTACTTCATGCCAGACGAGCTGCACCTAACGTCACATTTATCCGTGGGGTAACCTATATCCGTTGTCAGTATTTTTACCAGACGACCCCACCGAGCACTACAACCTGGCGGACTCCATCTCAGACAAGCTGCACCTAACGTCAGTTCACCTTTATCCGCGGGGTAACCTATGTCCGTATTTTTTTCTGGACGATCCCACAGAACACCAAAACCTGGCGGACTCCATGCCGGACAACCCGCGCCCAACGTTATTTATCTGTTATTATTAACTTTATCTCCAAATGACCCCACAGATCACCACATCCTGGCGGACTCCATGCCGGACAAGCTCCACCTGACGTCACTTCACCTTTATCCATGGGGTAACCTATTTTCGTGTTTTTCCAGACGACCCCACAGAGAACCACAAGCTAGCGGACTAGATGCCGGACAAACTGTGCCTAACGTTAGTCCATCTTTATCTGCCGGGTAACCCATATCCATGTTTTCCCCAGATGACCCAACAGAACACCGCAACCTGGCGGACTCCATGCCGGACAAGCTGCACCTAACGTCAGTTCACCTTTATTTGCGGGGTAACCTATTTTCGTGTTTCTCCAGATGACCCCACAGAACACCACAACCTGGCGGACTCCATGCCGGACAAGCTGCACATAAAGTCAGTTCACCTTTATCCGAGGGGTAACCTAATTTCGTGTTTTTCCAGATGACCCAACAGAACACCACAATCTGGCGGACTCCATGCCGGACAAGCTGAAGGAGATGCAGGCGAAGCTGGCGGAGTACAGGAAGTCCCTGGTGCCGGCCATCAACCCACCGCCGGACCCTAAATCCTTCCCCAAGAACTGGGGAGGGGCGTGGTCACCCGGCTGGTGCTAGGCAACGGGGCGTGGTCACCCAGGTGGTGCTAGGCAACAAGGCGTGGTCACCTGGCTGGTGTTAGGCAACGGGGGGCGTGGTCACCCGGCTAGCAAACCACCTGTCTAGTTTTCTGAAAGTGTACGAATTGTTAGTACATGGGTTATAACATATGTTAGAATCAATCAAATATGTGTTAATTTGTAAGGGTTACATGAGTCCAAACATGGTCTATATTGGAGGAGACTAAGGCCTTCACATGGTAAAAATCCGCCATTTTGAAAAATGCTTGTTGCCATGGCAACCGGCGGCTACAGACATAAACCTCTGCCATGTTTGTAAGTTGGGACAAAGTCCCTACCGCCACACAAAATTCGAGGAAAATTGGTTGTTTTTATACATTTTGATTGTTTTTTACACACATCGAAAAGTTGCGAATACCGTCCTAATGACATTGAAGTGCAATGAAAGCTCTTAAGGTAAGGTAATAGACAGTGTTAATGAGAAATGATTCATACGATGTTTTTTTTCACCTGACCCACTGACAATAGGATGCGGAAATTGTACGCCTACAATAAAATGCGTATCTATGGGAACGTGGTGATTTTCAGGCCTTAATCGAAGCAGTTCCATTTCACAGGTACTGAGATGAAGTAAAGTGGAATGATATGATGGAGACTTTGGAAGGTCATTGCATGATAACATCTAAAATTAAAACTGCACTTTATGTTATTATAAATTGTGTTGATATTCTTACACTAAGAAACAAGCAAGGTAAACGAAATTACGTAAACTTCCATAAATTTCCACTTCTTTGATATCATTTTTTTTCTGCAACTTAGTCAGTCCTCTTCTTTATTTTCCTGTGGTCGTTAACGCATTCCGGTTACCAGACTTCACTGTTCCAAAGTCTATACTGTCTTCCAAACATATGTAGAAGCCAATATTAATACGCACGCACTTTAAATATACACCTCACGTGACACAATATATATTTACAACATTACAATATTTTTATCATAATTTGAAAGTTCATCTGTGTTGGTAGAAGTCATTATTGAACTAGTTAAACTGTTTTCCAACACAAACATTGTCGTGTTTTATCGCTGGAAAGGTTGTGATGAAACGGATAAATTATGTAACGATGTACGACAAAGCCGTGTTCAGTCACTTGGGGGATTTATTATTCCTAAACTCTTGTTACAAAATTTATTCATGCAGAATAAACGTCGTTATATACAAATCTGTACAGTAGATCTTCAACTAACAACCGAGACTAGATATATAACTTTCAATTCGAGTCTCTCAAAGTAGCTTTTGAGATTTACAATCTCGCTACCAGTACATAAAATACATGTAGATAACTTATTTCTTAATATAGTCTAGCAGATGAAACCTAAATGTCGATGGAGTCACATCCGTTACAAGCATAGGTCGGCTTAACGCTTGAGAAAGCTTCTTACGTCAGAACGAAAAAGCTCAACATTTATCGCTAAAAAAAACTAAGGTTAGCACATGGCTGATAACTATAACCATAGCCTAGTCACAGCTTTGTTGGATACCTCATAATTTCGAAATTCAAACTTTTAGAGGTAATCTGAAAGTCCGATAGTAGCTCCGTATCACATTCTCTGAGACCTGTCTCTCCTTCATAGCCCATGTTAGAAGGTCCAGTTGAGTCAAACGATCATTCAGTCTTTCCGATGCCAGCATGTCACTCTCTGTAAAACATCGTCATCGGGTCAGGGGGAGACAAGTACACAACTTCACAGTTACATCACAAGTAGGGATTATATGTAGTGATACCGACGTCTTCATTACGTACAAATGTGTATTTCATGATATGGAAACACTAGGATAAGCGTCTTCACCACCTTGGGGTTGTACTAGGTTATCATGGTTTATTTCAAATTCTTGCCGAGGGCTGCTTGCTAGTAACAGTAAAAAGACGAACGGACAATGAACAACAATGTAACATTTGACTAAACCAGTCATAATGCTGACTTAAGAATTTATCTTGCTGTGAATGACTTGTTTTGAAACGGCTGAAATGGCTCCCTTTTTCTGTTAAGTGTGTGTTCTATGATGTTGCAAGGGAAGTGGATTTCTTTACTTTTTTCTATAATATAAAGGATAAAATTTGCAGCCATCTGAAATGAGCCAAAAGCTATAAATAAGTCATCTTACCCCGACTTGCAGAGTTTGTCAGGCCAAGGAAGTTGGCAAGCCTCCTCCACAACTCGTCCAGAATCTCCCTATGTTCCTGAGGCGGCGTGAACCCTCTCATGACCACAAGTGCGTCATTGATGATGGCCACCAGGATGTTGATGATGATGATGAAGACGATGCACAGATAGGCGTACAGGAACATGGGCCCGATGATTCTACTGGTGCTTAGAATTTCATCAAAATTGAAACTCCCCAATGCACAGAGGAAGAGACTCTTTCCTGATGCGGCAATTGTTGAGTATTCCTGTAAAACGCATTTCACACATCAAGCGTCTTGCGACTGTCCTCCATTAATCAAAGCAAAGTTGGTCCTACTTTAAATGCTAATGACATTATTACGCTTTCATATCCATTCCTCGAAGGGCAGTGGTTTCAAATTGCATTATCTTCAAAGTAAATGTGAACTTACGTTACCAGGCACCTTCCCTAATACTGGTAATAAAGTTAGATCTATAGAGCATTTTATAGATTGGCAAGGGATGAAGAGTGCCCAGTATTATTGATGATAGCAAAATACTCTTTAAAAAAAAAAGTAAACAATTCACCGCCCATACCTGTATTTTCAGCCCGAACACCAAGTGGCCCAGCTGCACGAATGACAGAAACAGGAAGGTGAAGTAGACGGCAAAGCCCGCGACCTCTGGTAACATACGACGTAATGACGTCATCAAGACGGACATGAGCGGATTGAAGCGAAGGAGGCGAAGAAACTTTAAGATGTTGATGAAGGCGACGGTGGCCACTGTCCAAACAAACACCTGGTTCCAGAAGAAAGCAAGATCGAAGCTGATGTACTTCGACGACTCTATAAGAAAGGGAGTAAGAAAAGATAAAAATTGCATCATGAAATGTACAATATTTTACACAACTCTATTGTATTCATCAGCAGACGTTTTAACGAATTGGTTGTCTTCATCAGTGAATAATGAACTCATTCTACTGGTGCTAAGTCAGTAAGTGAACTTGTCATGACAGATGTTAAAACACCTGCAGGAGACTACAAGAGTGTTATGTGCAGAAGAAGACTATGTTAAATTATTTTGCCGATTACTTATTATTAGTTTTTATTGCTGCAAGTAAACTTGTCATGACAGACAGGTTATTGAAACATCTGCAGAATATGAATTGTTTACTGATGAAGACCATGTTCAATTACGTTGCCAACCAGATGAACTATTGACGGGGGTTTCTAAAAGCTGTCTCACGGCATATACCTGGATGTGTAATGCCACATTATGCATCTCTAAAGTAAATCAATCATACAAACTGAGGTTATTATCATGATGATGAAGTAGCTTGTCCAGGGTATTCCTCGATGTAATGTAGTCTACGGCGAACACGGTAAAGGCGATGAAAGAAACCAGGATGTTGACAATCTCGAGAAGGTTCCACGGTTGTCGGCAGTACCTTTTCCCTTGTTCCTTCATCAGTTTTGCTTCCCTGTACAGCGTGTACAGAAAACACGCCACGTAAAAGATGTGCAGAGCCAGGATTATATACCCAGCTGGGCCCACGAACCGATGTAAGCGGTAGGTCCGGATAGAGCGTGACGACACCGCCCCTCCCATGTTGAGGAACTCCACCGTGTACGACATCGTGCTGAAGAAGTTGATGTTGGCGTTATAAACCGTGAACTCCACGACGACAGCGCGTGTATAACGGTCAATCCAGTCTGCCTCCTTCAGGTCAGCGATGACAGCGAGGGCGGCATCTTTGTTCCTGCCTACTCCGGCCACATAACCTCCCGAGCCGTATGTGGCAATGTCTGCTATCACAGGCAGCTCGCCACCAGAGTCGGGGATCTGGTAGGTCCAGGGGGATTGCTCGGGGAAATCTTCGGACGAATTGGAGGATGAGAGGAGTCTCCATCCGGGTAAAAAGTCTCGCGTTTCCCCGTCTGAGAAGGAGTTCCCGCTGTTGCATTCCTGGTTCAAGAACAGGCTGGTGTAGCGCTGGTGAAAGCCACAGGATCCTTGAAGTGTGCGGAAGAAGATAGTAAGTTTTGCACTGAGGTATTCATATACGTTCTATGCAAAAATATATGGCTTGAAAAAAAAAAAAAATTAAAAAAAGATAAAAGGGCTTTGTACCTATTTAGCGTAATCGTTTATCTAATCATTTTATCTAACTTTGGTTTCTGAAATATCACTTTACAGAGCAGTCATCAGCCCACGCTGACCTGATGAATGTACTTTTACACCGAAAGAATGGAACACTAATGCATGACAATGTGAAATACACTATGCCGCTATATTTTCTATAATGTCAGATTAGTATACTGATGTAGATAGTTTGTCGTAATACATGTTATTTGGCATAAATTGTACCTGATGCAATCGTTGTGCAATAAAGTTGACTTAACTTGACTTGCATCCACCATAGTTTGATCATGTTCTACTAAAGACGAATACTTACTGGATTTGACTCGTATCTGCTTGAAGCGTGCAGCGCCGATCCTGTAAGAAACGGCGTCACTGATGAAACGCTTCCGTCTCCACCCGAGTTTATCACCGTTGTAATGTTGTTCCTGGAATAGACCCGGAACAAGGACATCGCGCGCCCACGACCAATAGTCATCCGCCGTTTGGATCTGTGAACAAAGAGCCAAATTGAATGTTTTACTACCTTGAGAGTATCAACATACACAAACAGTATGTATGTGTGTTTGTGTTGTGTGTTCTGTGTGTGTATGTGTGTGCGTGTGTACGTCTGTGTGTAACTCTAAATTTAGTTTTAAGTTTTTTTTGTTTTTTTTTATCCATGTAGTCATTTTCCGATCTTCAGCATTAGCAGCTGTCCTTAAGGGCGCTGACGTGGATCGCTGAAGTGGTTGTTGATACTTGTCTTAAACTTATGTCTGTCCCTACATGTACTAAGGGAATCACGTAAAAAATCTGACCTGATCAAAGTCCGCTTGAAAGATGTCTCCTAGTGTGTTGTACGCGTGATGAGAGTAGATGTTCGTGCCGCCATTAGCTACAAATAGCAGAATCACCACGAACACGAAGAAACTGACAACCTCTTGTATCACATTGTCTGTACTCTTTCTTGTCTCTTCCATTTTCTTCTGCTCTTTCTGTGATTTATTCGTTTGGCGGTGCTTCCAGAGAACGTTCTGCAATTGCTGTTTAGCCACTGATGATAAGAAAAATGTACCCGGATGTAAGCCACAGCTATCAATTCCTAAACTCACTTCAAAACGCAATCACTTGACATTAAAAAAAAATAAAAATAAAATGTATTAGAAATGGCTTCATTTGTGGTGATTACGTACACTTGATTTCATACCGTTAACATAATGACGTGTACCACTGTAATCACATTTTAGTCCACCAAAATCTCGCCAAACAGGTAAGACCATGAGTAAGTAAGAGCAAACACGTGTTTTCTACTAAACTCTCCTATGAACATAATGATCTTCAGCGACTATCGATATCCTATTATTACTGCCAGGATTTGGCACCCACGTATTACAATACCACAAAGTGCTGCAAACCTCTTATGGTCGCACGGTGAGATATCCAGGCAAACAGGCCGCCTTCTGACGGACTGGAATCCTCCACGTCAATGTTTTGTCTGACGTTGTCCTCTTGCGTCGATACCACCGCGGCTTTCTTACAGATAAACGACACCAGGGCAGAGACAGCCAGTATCTGTGAGGGCAGCAGAAACGACAGTGGCGTAAATGTCAAGAGAAGTCTGCCATTAACATAATCTACTGACAACAGAAGAAAGCTTGCGAGGTAAAATGTTTTGACCGTTGGACAGAAAAATGCTTCGTGTAGTTGTAGGGTACCTTAATATTTCTCAAAAGTTTTCCTCTGGTTGCATGGCATTATATGCACCATACACTCACACACTCACACCATAACATTAAGCTTTTCATAAAAAGACTGCTCTTACCTTGACTGGCTCAACTACAAACACATCTTGTACGAAGGACATCAACAATGTCTTCAGCCACGCGTTTGCCTTCTCAGGTCCCCACTCCAGGCTGTAGAGAATGGTGAAGAACGCCGATACGCAGCAGACGAGGATCAGGACTGACCAGGCCACGTACACAAACCCGTGGGGTAGAAATTGAGAAGATGACCGTGTTTTCAACAGCAAAGATCTGACGTTTTCTTTCTTTGCAGCATGCACTGAATTCTTGGCCGGTTGTGGTTTTTCTTTGCACCGCTTGAAGAGCTGGATGAGGAGCACGTTTACGGGGAGGACACACAGTGACGTCATCGTGCTGACGTACAACTCGTGAAGGGTGAAGGAAACTATCCCAAGATTCACCACTGTCGTCTGATCCACATTGTCTTCCGTTTTGTACCACATGGCGTTGGCAATCATGGTGGTGTAAATGATACATAGTCCACATGAGAGACGTTGGACCTTACTGAAATGGCTTCCACTGGGGCAGAATAAGGTGGAGAGCCAGATGTGCTCATTTCTAAAATCGCGGGCTGCCTTTGTAGTGAAAAGGTGGAAGGACGACAGATCGTGCTCTGTTGAAGCAGGAAGAATCCGGTTGATTCTACCGTCCCCGCGGTCCAGTGACAGCCAATGGTTACAGAGAAAGCTGTTTCTGTATATTAAAAACAAAAAGCTTTGAATTCAATGTACGTCAAGGCTGTTGTAAACGACCACGCAGGGACCGACAAAATCTGGTCCATACGGACAGGTGATCACCTAGGGTGGGATTCTTAATAATGCTTGTGAAATATTAACTAAGGGACGACCAAACATGATTACATTGAGTGTTGAGCTGATCACTTGTACAGGTTTGACCTGTACTTGAACTTTACATGGACTTAACAGGTAAACGTGCTATTTTCATTATTTCTAATTTGTACATGCAAATAATGCATTCCGTAAACGTTATTAAAAACTGCACTCATAAATCATATCTTAATTGTACTCACGTGTCTCCTGACTGCAGATCCCGCACAATGACTTTATCTAGCTTCCAGGCCCTGTCGTCGCCGCCCTGGTTGTCGTGCCAGATCTGAAGTCGATGAAGATCACCCAGACTTTCTTCTACAGCCATCAAGAAGATATCCACGCCACCGGCCTGGAAGGTCTAAGATGGATAATGACAAGGGTGTAATGTTAAAAACTTGATTTCAAACAAGCTTGTGGACCATAGGAAATGGCCTGGTAGCCTTGAATACTACAATGTAAGTCAAGGACATCTTCAAATGGACCGTAGAACACTATAACGAACAAATAGAACCCACTGTAGGCGTTGGAAGTAGAACAGGAGGCGAAGCTTACAGTGTTTGATCTGAAAAGTTCATTGCTTAACTATCGAATGACACACAGAATACCAGGGTGCATGCAGATCTAAATTATCTATGTCGAGATATCGTCATTTCTAATTGATCCTTCCTCATATGTCTGTGTCAGAGTGAGATATTGTTACTTCAGTATCTCATTCGTTGCGTGGTCAATAACAAGAAAAAACTGTCGTTTCATGCGTCATGTGTCAATCAGAAAATAAGTCACAGCAAAAACGTATAGTTACATTCATACAATATAAAACTTGTAGATGGTATGTTCAACCCTTACCTCCGGGCCTTGCTTGAACACCCTAACACAAGTACTCCCTTTGTCTCCAAACAATGAGAACGCCACGTTAGACTTGGTTCCAGACCCTCTGCCATGACTGGTGTATACTGTCATCTTGTAATAATATGTGTCCGTGGAGCGGTTGTCTGGTAGGCTATGGACAATTAACTGAAAAAGAAAAAAAAACGATTTAGCAGGATCGAATCCCAGCTTAACCCACGTCTCTCATTGTGATAAAATAACATCATCAACATTGGACGTGTATGAGCGGATCACTTTACTTTGGTGATTCACTAATATTTCCATTCGTGTCATACATTTGTTTCCTTTCGTCTCAGGTGGCTACGAAAGTTCAGATCTCTTGGATGAAATCTGAAGGATAGTATCTCATTTGTTTCTCATTCAGAGGAGAAAATAATCTCATATCATCATATACCTTTTTCATCCCGGTTTTGTCCACTCTCCTTAGAAAAATGACCCCGACAAAGTACAGAGCTAATGTCGTCAGCACGGTGGCGAGAACCCCTGCGTTGTTCCCTATGTCCGCGAACTTGTCAAACACGGTGGTCAGGTCAATCGTGTTTGGCGCGGTGACAAAGCCAGCCCCAAATGCTGTCATGTGATTACAGGCGCAGACAGTCTCGGTGACTGTGGAGGTCGGGTGTACCTGTGGAGACGATATAGATGTTATGGAAAAGTTGAGAATTTTAAACCCGTTCTAACGAACTCTTCATGCCATGCTTACAAAGTTCCCGAATGCCCAGAAGTCGTGTAAGGACATAAAACGTCTTACTGCTGACCTACAAGAACTTGTGTCCTGCGTTTCTTCATACCAGATCACCCTTTCAGGCATGACTTGACTGCTACGGACTTTAAGTACGGGGTGTCTAGTTACCCAGCAGCTGTTACAAAGTATAGGTAAGTGCGGCAAAACTCACAAACGTCTTCACATTTGGCTACTAGATTAGAAAAAGCCTTCGGACACATGGTGTGATTAGGTCGGAGTAGCGACCAAACTGATACAAATAACCATGGCCAATAGACACTTACTCTGCATCCGTTTGGTAACCAACTCTCTGTGTCCTCCGCCCAATAACGACAGCTCAGACGCAGCACCTCCAGGCTGTAGAATTGGGTCCCATTCAGGCCGGACTGATCAGCTGGGTCCACAAGAAGTACGCCGTCATCGACTGCATCTTGGTAAACATCGTCCACACCTAGATCTAGATAGACGTTGGAATTTGAATGTCATAAAAATATGTACATATTCAGTCAGACCCGTAGTTTTGAATATCTATTATGTAACTGCCACCATTCTCACTCGTTACTGAGCGTTCTACTCTAACCTATTCCTAATCGTTTTAAATTTTAGCTGATCTTAACTATCAACCATCCTAGCTGATTCTGAATTACGTTGTACAAAATATGGGTTATTCTTACCAGCAACCTGTACTCCGACAGAATATTTTCCGGTATGATTCTTTCCCGACACGAAAAACATGACAGACTCAGGAGCGCCATGATGGGAGGCAGTCGGTTTCCAGTCCTGCCAGGTCAAACATACTTCACAGTTTTTACTATGGGCCAAGCCTCCTCCTCTCCCGAACACGGATATTCTGGAACTCCTGTTCAATGCAGTGACTTGGACGACGAAAGCATCATCTACGTCTGAGATGTTGAATACATGGTGCACCACGCTCCCATTGCCGGTGGAATCTACTTCATGAACCAGTCCGCTGGAAGATTCCGCTCCATTGGCGGCAATGGTGATCAGGATATCCTCTTCTGTGTCTCTTATTTCCCCGGGGGACATGGTCGATGGTATCAGAGAGATGTCGTGGACACCAGAGTTGATGATGTTTGAGTTGTTTCCCCACGTGAAAGGGTTGTCATGGAAACTGATGACCTGGAGACAAAGCAAGATGTGCTCAATATAAACATATAATGAAATCGTTTACTAAAAGTACAGCAGAGGATGGCAAGAGCTATCAACATCTCATCAAATACGAGGGAAATATATAAACTGTAAGCCTTCCATCAATTTCTACCAAATGTCTCTTCATTGTCTTCGTACTTTTCTCTTCTGAACATCAGTATACGTCGTGGCTTTCCCATGGGTGGGGGTTTTCAAACGAATATAAGCATTTAGAAACACATGATAATACTATCTGTTACCTATCATATTGCAGAAAATTGTCCAGATACACACGGCAATCGACAAGTATGGAATGTGCTCAGTGCTGTAACAAGACGTCAGTGTTCAATGAAGGTGCCACGTACCTTGGCGTCAATATACCTGGGCACAAAGCCTTTAAACAGTTTTTCAGTAGAGGGAAAGACCGTCTTCACGCCTGTGCCGTTCAGCCGATAATCTGCCAGATCCTTTCCATGGATTCTCTGTACTTGTAGGCTGAGGGTTTCGGTGTCGATGCCTATTGCTGGGCCACCTGGGGTCAGCTCTCTTCTCAGACGGTCCGCCATATCGTTTAGTATTCTCCTTCCGCGTGCAACTACGGCTCGTTTCTACCGATCACATCAGACACAGATGATTTAGATCACCATGAATAGCCATTTCCATCACGGCAGTTCATCTTCCAATTTGAAATATTTTACAAAATACATAAAAAAGGAATCCAGTGCAATAGAAAACGGCATACTGTAAATGCAGAAACTTTGGCGGCGGTTTAATGTTCGCGGTTTTCGCGGTGGCCGCTTCACCGCAAACTTAAAACCACCGTGAACATTTTTCCGTGGAAGTAAGAGACTACAGTGCATGGTGCTACCGCGAACTTAAAACCACCGCGAAAATTCATTTTTCCCGCTACCGCGAAATTTAATCCCCGCGAACGTACATACATTTACAGTACTCCCTTGATGGAAGATGCAATATTACGGCATACAAATAGGAAATCGATTATACCATTTGGTCACGGTCTTCTTCCTCTCGCCGCCTCACATCTTCTCTCTCCTCAGGTGACAAAAAGTAATCATCTGTCATAGAATCGTCCTGACCAAGTGCTTCGTCAAAGATGTGTCCAACGGCGCGTAGCATGTCTGAATCACAACCAAATCAGGTTAGGGCACATGGGCATAAGGCTGTATACAAGAGTGGCGACAGTGGATGCTCACGGGCCTTAGGTTTTTCTTTTGACTTGCCAGATCTCTATCATCAAAACAATCAAAACATACATCCTCTTACTAATACAGGACTGAAAACTGTGATCAAATTCTGCAAAAAGTGCATCTTGGACCTCGATATCATCTTACCTGTACTGATGCGTGTAACTTCGTCTGTCGTCACTACTTTTCTCGCAAGGTCATCGTTCAGGTTGTCCAAAACAGCGATGTCGGAAAGCTACAGATGCAAACAGCAGGGTTAAAGATCAGTGGTTAAGCTGCCTGAGTTTTCAAGTATTGCATTGTCTACAGTTCCAATAAATCTAAATCTAACTCGAAGTCTAAAGAAAAATGTATATTCATACATAACAGCCGACGAATAATCCGCCTCGGTGTATACATTTTCCGAATTTATTGAAATGTTTCTTGAATATTGAGAATTAGCGTTAAGGGAGGAACGTAAAAGCTAACGCTTAACACTTGTAGGATTCTAGCTACTCATTGACAGACAAAAACGAACCTTAACTTCCAGTGACTTGTCTTTACACGCGTTGATGACAGCTTCATATAACTGGGCAAGGACGCCGGCAGCAGTTGTGGTCCCCAAACGCTCTGATGCAATTTGCAGTGTTTCCATGGCTTGTTTGCAGGCCTAATAATAATCATATTCATGAAGTGTGAAAATAAGTATGCGCAATACATTTATGAGATGTGTGAATAAACAAAGGACATGAACAATCCTGCTTTGGATTGATTGATTGATTTTATTTTGCACTTGTGTGGCTTATACAACCTCTACCCCCTTCAAAATTTACAAATCATAATGCTATTAAATGAATATGAAGACCATACATCAAACCATAATAAATCAAGTGAAACCCAGTGATCATCATGACGCAGCAAATGATCTAACTAAAAAAACTGAAACAGACAAAACTAAACATGATCTACAGATCATAAAGAAATAAGTCAAAATCATAGAATTAACCTGCTAGCAAGGCAGTTGTAAAGTATTCTACGCTTTGACGTAATTGTGCAGGCTACTCAAACTCGACAAAATCAATGTCACCAGAATATCACCAAAAGCAAAACAGATCATAAAACGATATTCACTCACCTTATCGCTTAACATTTTCTCATCACTCTCAACAATGACAGAATCGTCATCCAAATCCTGTGGTGGCAAACGTACATATTACTCATGGATTAACATGGTAAGTGCCATAGAACTAGTTTTGAGTATAATACAGACATTTTGGTGAATAATCTTGTTTTGGTTACAATTGATATTCAACAATAATGGTACAGCCACTTGTGGCAATTTTGATGCTTACCGGCTGCGTTTCTCCGGCTAGTGCTTGTACAAGTACCGCTGGACCCACTGTCGCGATGTTATTGACATCCACGATATCAATGGCGGGGATGGCGAGACCTTCGACCATCGACGGTGGGAACGTCTGGAACAGAAAAGCTCATTCAATATTATTACATAAATTCACAGTATTGTATAACCTCACATATTATGGTAGAAACGCAAATGTATATTTTTTATTGAAAACTTTATTGGAAACTATTTGTAGGATGATATCCTGTTCTTTATCCATCGCCACAGTCTGGACGTCAACTCTGTGATGCTAACGTTTGGATAACAACATGTGACAGCAGCAACCGGAAAATGTAATGCGATTCGTTTGATCGTAGGTCGTGTCAATTCTAGAAGTTTAGCTTGGTGACACTTTAACTCGGGAACATTTGTACTTTGGCAGAGGAATCATCAAAGTTGACTCCGACCATCTAGTTCATTTCCAAGATCTAGTTCATTTCCAAGTTTTGAGCATGTTGACCAGATTACCTGACTAGCGTCCACGTCATCAAGTGCGTCGGAAGGACTCTGGTCTTGATGATCTTGTTCTGAAACAGATTCGTTTAGATATACGCCATTATATTATATTATCTATGGCATGCCGATCTTATATCTGTCTTAATTTTTGGTTTGGCTGTTCAGCCAGCGCGCACAGTCAGGGCTGCCCAACTGGCCTGTGGCTAGTATAAAAGGCTAGCCTTGCTAACAGATATATATATATATACTAGTATATACATATATATATACTATATATACTAGTATTCAATCAACATGAAACTAACCGTCAGCCTCATCACCCGAACTGCTCCTGACTTCAGAGTCCTGGTTGGGATTTTCTGATTCCCACGATTCATCACTCGATGGTGGTCCCAAACCTCCAAACCCGTCGTCGCTTTGCACCTCGCTATCGAGATCACTTACTTGAATTACTCCTTGGCCTGGGTAGTAACGGTTAGGCAAGGAATGAATGTATTAATAGATCATATGAAATAGGACAAATTAAGCGAGTCTAACTTATTGTATGCACCACTGCTGGTCCGGAGGGTAGTATTTTCTACTCAGGTGCAATGGAACAGTTTAGGACCAAACTTATTAAGTGAGGCAAACTCAGTAGTATCTTTAAAGACATGTGACGACATACGTGTACCCTCCGAAAGCAGCATAGGCAGAAGGGATTGTAATCAAGGCTAAATAAAGATAAAGGTTGATAGGGAGACTCGATCTTACCTTCGGAAATGTCATCCGTTGTATCCGGCACGAAGTTCTCTGTCGTAGATCGTGCTTGTGTGGTTAATTTCGTGGTGACTAGAAAAATATTTGTCAATCTGTTAGTTATCTCTAGAGGAAGAGTGAGTGAGTGAGTGAGTGAGTGGATGATTGATTGATCGACTGAGTGAGTGGATGATTGATTGAGTGAGTGAATGAGCTAGTGAATGATTGATTGATTGATTGATTGAATGATTGGTTGATTGATTGATTGATTGATTGATTGAGTGAGTGAGTGATTGAGTGATTGAGTGGGTGGATGATTGATTGAGTGAGTGAGTGAGTGAGTGAGTGAGTGAGTGAATGAGCTAGTGAATGAGTGAGTGAGTGAGTGAGTGAGTGAGTGAGTGAGTGAGTGAGTGAGTGAGTGAGTGAGTGAGTGATCCCATTGACGCAGGGATCTCACATTATATCTTTCATTGCATTAACTGTAGCAAACTTAACTTCATAAGACATAATTGTGCAAATTAGGGAATTTTTTCCGTAGTTATTGAAAAAATGATGAATTGTTGACAAAGGTATGAGGTTGTGGAACTCTAGTTGGTAACATTTCACCTTATGAAACTACATGCCAAAATCATTGTCAACCTAAACGACAACTAATACAAAAATTGGCTGTAAAGCAGCCTTTTGAAATTGTCATGACTGCAGTAAGAATGCAGGAGATAAACCATTGGACACACTTACTAGTAGATTCTGTAGATGAAACGTCCATAGACATTGATGGTTGCTGCTCAGTAGCTGTTTCTAATTCTGGGTCGGATAAAAAAAATATGTTGTCTTACTATACATTTGCCCTTCTGTTGAGGAAGCTATTATGGAATTGTCTGAATTGTTTAACTAACGTTAAACTTTTCTTGCACGTTCCTGGCTGGTAGATTATTTACTATTTTTTGAAACAATGTGAGCAAATCTTGTGTTTGGCGATGTTAGCAGCCAAAGGTTTGTTCTAAAATGGTGATGGTGATTATGTCTCACAGTGGCTCATGAATAGCATGTGAACTGGATATCAATAGGCAATGTTCCAGGTTCTATCTGGCCTATGTTATAGAATGTCTCGCCATCAACAGAATTAAAAAGCTGCCAATTACTATGCTCCATGACTCAAAGGTGTTGGTCATCAAGCTTCTTGGGGTATGGTTGTAGCCTTAGGCTACTAGCATGAAATGCCATCTTGAGTTGGTAAATTGTATAATGGGAAAAAATTAACCGTTCCAGGACTGTTCTCAGTGGATTTTCGATAGAATCTCTCGGTCATTTTCAGTTATCTGACCCGAGTGCTGCAGACACTTGATTTTTTTTAGAACGTGTGACGTCAGCACAGGGTCAAAGTTCGTCGGAAGTCAGTACCACACACAGCCTCTGTATCGATACGGGGCGGTACTGACCTGGGGATGGAGAACAGTTTATTTTTATCATCTTTCTAACCTGTTATCCACGGAACGGACACACCACCGCTGACGCCCGCGTGACCGACGGCGTAGAGCCTGGCGACGTAAGGCTGAAGCGGGGCTAGCCCGGTTAGATCCGCTGTTGTTAGGCTGTTGCTCAGGGAAATGTTTGCTGCCTCTGATGGAGCAAGGACCGGTATGAGCTCCAGCAGGTACGTCACAACCTCGCCATCAGGCGCCGCCCATACCAGAGTAGCGGAATGGTCCGTCACGGTGACGGCACGGAAATCACGTGGGGAGTCAACAACTGTGACAAGGATGAAAACAACGTAATTTAAAGATTCTGAGAGAGTATAATTTTATGGTTCGTGATCGCATTCATACACGTTTCAGGTTGCGAGGCAGAAGAGACGCTCATCCATCGAAACGATGGGAGAACAAGATATGAGCACAAGACGAGGTATAAAGAGGGTACATATACTGTGTCGTCTTAGCCTCCATAGCGGGCTCTCTGGGGCCTTTTTTCTGTCATTTTTTTCGGGGGGGGGGGCTCATAATACCCTTTTGCTGGCCATTTCTTTTTGTACGGGGCCAATGGTCAAGCGACCCAGTACAAAAAGAAATGAATAGCAAAAGTGTATTATGAGCCAAAGAAAGACGGAAAACGGCTCCAGAGAGCCTGCTTTGGAGGCTAGTGTTATCTAACTCGAAAGACGTTTTGTTTACCTACCAGTGTATTGTTGGAGACTGCTGGCGCTACCCGCAAATGCTGTGGTAATGGATCTTACAGACACGTTGTATTCAACTCCTGGCAGCAGCCCCCTCAAATGCACTTCCGGATAATGCACGTACAGCTGATCAACTTTCTCGTTGCCCATCAGATGATATGTAACCTGATACCCGATGACTAGAGAAGAAGTGACGTTCCAGGTGACGTAAAAACCGTCATCTGTCACCAGGGATACCGTCAGGTTGTGAATCTGCACGTCGTTTCCTAGAAGGTTCACATATCATAAGAATCCATTCAGAGTAAAAAATATTCGGAAACACAGACAGGCACGCAAAAAATAATGCATTGATTTTTACAAATGTAATTTTTTTGTCAATTATTGTAATTAGATATTGTCATCATATTAAACGAAAATTTGTATGAAATTTTCAAATACCATATAAATGGAGTACACGGCAAGGTCACAATCATGAGTCGACATTGTCTTAGATTACCGACTTTAAAGCAACTTGTTTATAAGAACATGAATGAACGAGAACACAATGGCGTCGGCAAAGTTTGAAAGCTTAATAAAGTGAAACGTCATCTTTGTGTCTAAAAAAAACAAAAAACAAACATATTGCTGTTAATACGATATAACTAACATTAACTAATCAAAAGTGGTAGATGGTCGCGCTGACAAGGTCCTACCTCGTAGCATTATTGTTCTTGAGTAAGACAGGTAGATGTGGCTTCTTGGTGTCATGATGTATACCTCCAACAGGTACGAGACTTCGAGCTCAAGATTGGTGAAGTTGAAAAAATCCGTGTCCCAAGAAACATTCCAGCTCGTCGTCAAACTGGTCCTAAGGTTTGTCTGAGCAACTAGCACAGTACTGCAGAAAACACGTCAGACAGTTACCAATTGATATTTGCTTGTTAAAACGTCCCTTTATCTCATTCGTTTTGAGCACAACATGAACATACCTGTTGTTCTGAGACAGTGTTACTGAGGTTCTATGATTGGTCTAGATGGATCAACTGGTAGGCTTCAAGAAGGCCGACCCATGACGTCACATGTCAGTATGGCGGCTACGACTCCCATTGTCATTGATCGAGGGTATCACATGATCCTAAGATTTTGCTGTCACCACCCTGTCACAAACCTGACAAATTCTGGTGTTTTTGGAACGGCAATGCTTGTGAGGTCTACAAAGCATGACGCGTGGTGTGGACGTACCTTGATTCACAGGCATACTCCGGCATTTCTGATACGTTCCAATGTGCCGACACTGCGCCTGGTCCAACTTCTTCTATCAAAATCCTCGTTACATTTGTTGTTGGGTCTGAAAATGTTCAAATGATGTTCAGTCAATTAAATCATCGACCAAGAAAGCAATGTATCACTATGACTTCATAAGCAAATAATTTTCCAATCGACTCATCGACCAATTAATCAATAAGTCAACAAATAATCGAAAGAATCAATCAATCAATCAACCAGATCACCGATCAAAAGTTTAACAATGTATCATCACATAATACAGAACAGGTCAAGCAACATGGTAGATTGTGGAAGGCTCAGACGTTTCAGACTATCTTTCGTCAGTCACTGAAAGTGCCTGAAAGAAGATTCCTCCAGCTTGGTTTATTTTGAACTACGTAATGTTTTACTTAAATGTCTAAGCAAAGACGATTCACCCAACCACTAGGCACTTAATCTTAGCCAAATTACTTCCAAATCCTCACAAATAGCCATGCAAAAGTGGATGCAGGAATGGTACAGAAACTGCCACATGGATTTACCTTCTCTGGCGTCACATGGTGTAGACATCGTCACCAACTCAGTTACCTCGTGCAACGTTAGTTTCCTCAAAACATTCTGAACATCGGAACAGTTCACCAGTTCTATTCCACCATCGCTGTTATCAAAGCAAACCTCTCTCCCCAACACCCTCCAGCTAAGGGCGTCATCAATGACTTCAAACAATATAGATTCTCTGATCGGTGAGCAGGCTGTCGCGATAACGTCGTTGTCGGCAAGAAGCTCAAGACACTGCGAAGTTTCTCCGTTTCGAAGAGTTCCCTCTGCAGTGTGTAGCCAGTGATTTCGAGGATTCTGCGCTAAACATGGGCCTATCTGTGGTACACGTGTGGCGCTGTTCGCATACATACACGAGCAGGTCATGCGCGGGGTTGGAGTCCATTCGAACAGGAAATAAGCTTAAAAAAAGAAAATAGATTTACAATGGGAAGAATGCACAATATCAATGGAATCCTTTCTAGAACTGAAAAAGAAGTTATGAATGACGAGAATTCCCTGTGCTTAGCAAGACAGGGTATAGAGAATTGTTTCGATAAGAACAATTTGAAATGAAAATATCAAATGCGATGATAAATATGACAATTCCACAAATACTAACTTTCGAAATTCCTCTCAAAATACGACACACTTGAATCCATCACTAGTCTTTCCAGTCCATCCTTAGGAGGCGCCCATCCAAACATCTCGCAGTGCCTTATACCAGCCTCATACTGAAACGACTGGCAGAAAAATTCGGGTTCTTCCAAACACCTGATGGCGCAGTCGGCAAGAGACAAGTTAGACGCTACGGCAAGTACCGGCATTCTTGACCTCCTGTCGAAGTTTTGCCGGAATCTGGCGAGTGCCGGTATCAAATCAAAGTCTGAAACGTAAATGTGTGTAAGTACAGAGGATATTTTTTTACATTCCAGAAACTGTTCTCTCTTATCATGCTCTTATTTCTGTATCTACACTAACAGTGAGTAAACAACCAATTGACTTTTTCCACCGTAGATACCATTGAACAATTCTAAGTACATCGTGACACGACCGCGTCTTAAATGAAGAACTTACCGGCGAAGAGTCAAATAAACTGGTTTACTAAATTACTATATCTGTCATGTATGGATGATGAACAGCCTCAAGGCAATGAGAATCTCTGTGAACTAGAAGCGAAAAAGGGCCACGACATTAAAAACTACGTTTAAAAGCACAGTGCTTAAGAGGGTACCAAGGCTGTAAAATGTAAACAAATACTAATGAGACATGTTCAATCTCTTGTCCAAGTTATTGTTTCTAAAAAAAGCCCTAACCTTCAGGATAAGCTGTAATGAACTGAGCCTCAATGAAGCCGCTAGTGGAGGCTGTATACGTGGTGAGGACAGACATCTTCACAGAGTCTGTTTTGATCGTGTTGAAGATGAAGTTGTCGTAGTAAACTTGGGTCACGTCGTACTGGTCGCTTCCTTCACGCTGACTGAGTTCAACCTGTGGTTTGTCCATCCACACAGAGGGTGTCAGTGACACAGGACATTATTTCAACTACCAACTACTTTGTCAATGTCATATGATCATCAAATTCCTCTCACACATAAGATACAAAACTAGCATGCAACATTCATCATCAGTTTTAGTTAGGGAGAGCCTGAAAAACTGGCAATCCTCTCGAATCATGGACAACATCGTGCCAAAGAAGGAGTGAAGTTGGGCAAAGGGCCAGCGACCTAACACCTGAAGAAATAGTCCAGCGAATACCAGTGTTAAAGCACACAAGAGCAGTGAATCAAGTCTGTCCGCCTGAGGAGCTGAAAGAAAAATGGTCTGAGACTGGCATTCAAATACGAACGTATAGCCAATGGGGAAGGTGTTACTACTGGGGACGGAGACGAGCACCATGCCATAAGGGCGGTTTGGCGTGTCACGATAGTATGCAAGGGAGAGACTAGTCTATGTTTCAAGGTAAGGTAAGGCACTCACATCTTCATAGGACCCGTCATCAAACGTCAGCCTGATTGTCCTTATCTGACCTGTGACCCATGTAGACTGTGCGATCTTAGCCCGGTTGATGAAGTAGTACCCATCAAACTTCAGCTGGACCCACGAGCCAACGCCCTGAGAACTCAGCCAGCCGAGCTGCCCTGGTCTCGGCGTCAGCTGACCGTCGATGATGCCGCTACAAGTAGCGCCGTTTTGTGACGCGCCCACACACTTGCCACCACTGGACAGGGCTGCAACGTTTATTCCGCCAATATTGGCTGTAAAAAAATATATTATGGTAGGTAATTTGGAGACTCTGGTCTAACTAATATAGTACTTTTACAACGAAATAATAATCTGGTGTTTGCTAAGCTACCCAGTTTCTACCAGACTTCGACCAAATCGCGTTAATTAGAAAATAATTTGCATAACGGAAAGGGAAATTTTACAATCATAACAAAGTAGCACATGTGATGTAAAGCTAGAAGGATACTTATATTTGTCTAGTAGATAGCAAGAGGCTGATTTGCATCATACATGGGAAAATGCTATAATTCTTAAATGGTAAATGAGGGGAGGTTCATACTTCAAATTCAATATATGTTACTGAAAAAATAGGTATATGTTGTAAATGTAGATTTCATTTTTATTTAATGAGGAAATGATGACAAAGAATAGAACGTCCTCACAGTATATGCAATTTGGAGGGGGAGATCTTCAATCATATTTCATTTTCATTTCATGATCCTATCATCATACATTGTTATTTGCTTGTAATACTGTTTACAAGCATAAGCCCATTCAAACTATCGAGCACGCATGCCTGGCGACAGGAATTGTGGGTAATATGTCAAAGTTTAAAGCCCCTGAGACATAAACAAAACAGCTCTGGACATTGTTATGCAATGCAAAACGAGAACAGTTCAGGGGCGTTCACCTTTGACATATTACCCACAATACATGTCGCTGCACATGCGTACTCGGAAGTGTGAACGGGCTTTTCACCTTCGTCTGAGACGGGATAAACCTCGAGTTCGCTGAACTCCAGCTGCCGCGGCTCTCCCAGCTGGGTCAGACGGATGCCCACATACCGACCCCGCATGCCTCCGCACGGAATGGTCACCTCCGACTGGTTGGCGGCGATGCTGTGGTTCTGCCCGCACTGGGGGTTGGCTGAAACGTTCTGCCCATTGTCTCCGATGTGAATGAAGAAGGGGTTGAGGTTGGCGGAGACGGGTTTGACAACAGTCACCCGGTCGATGGCCCACTGCCGGTCTAAGTCCACATACCACCATTGGTCTCCTGTGGGGAAACGTGTGGGAATAGATTAGTGCAAACTAATACTGTGGCTTCTTTTGTGATCCATTCTAACCCAGTGATTGAAAGGTTTAACAAACAAATAAACAAACAAATAAATTTAAAAAAAAACTATTGATTAACGTATCCAGTCATTTAAAAGCCAGCGTTGCAACTTGAGCAAATTGTTTAACCGATCTAAATGTGACCTCTAACACTTTATTCTTCATTTCTAACACTATATTATTCAATATTTTCTTATTGAAATGTTGTATTATATACGTTTTTGCTTCTTGTCAGCTTTCCAAAAGTTACGAAACGCTCGGATATGGTATTAAGCAGTCTGCGAAAGACGACGACCGTCCGAAAATGCTTCGACAGTTTTTGAGACGGAAAATTACAGCGCTATATCTGTGTCAAAATGTGACACTATGTACCTGTGACGTATTTTAACAGTTGTAACATACGTCATACATCGGTATAAGTCCGTGTTTGACGTGACATGAAGTACGTGACGTCTTCATATACCATTCGGCGGTTTATGTGATTATCTACAAATATATGACATGACACTAATACATGCATCATTCGCGCGTCCTGACATCATTCTCTGTCCCTAAGTGTATGGCATCATTTCCGTGTCAAAATATCGTATCTAAAAACGTACCTTAAAATAGCGAAAATAGGTCTACGATGTACGTCTTTTCCGCTTAAAAAGATATCGCTGTACGTATACGACATCGTCTCGCTATGCTCCATTGTACGCAGCAAATTCACTTCGCTAAGATATTGTTAGAAGACGTACCTGAAATTATCGTAATTGCATGTAGGTATACGATATGGAAATAATGACGATTTTTTATACGGTATCGTTCTGGCATGTACATGCAGACGTCATTACCCTTGTTTCGTGATAAAATATACAAAAGAAAAAGAATATAATGTACATGCCAGAACGATACCGTATGAAAATTCATCGTCTGAATTGCAATATCGTAAACGTAATACGATATCGTTTTAACCGGAAATACGTATATCGTAGATCATCAGTATGGATCTTAGAAAGAATTGTCTAGACACATACTTTCATTTATCTGACATATGAATCCCCTGGGAAAGCTGCAGTCTTTCTCATCCCATGAGGATCCACCCTCCCAAAATCCGACGCAGCCGCCCTGACCGCTATCTGGTGACGGTTCACCGGGGAGCCAGTTGGAGAAGCCAGATGACGTCAGGGGTTGGCCGTCCTCAAATGCCCACTGTCCACCGCCGTTTGTGTCAGCCAGCCCTAACCAGCGACCCCATACTACTTCTGCTAGATTAACGAGAAAAGTATTGGTGGCACTGTCCTTCGGCATGGCTAACATCCCCCCGTCTAACGCACACGTCAGTTTAGCCTCGTCACGCGTCTTTTGCTCCACAAAGCTCTTGTAGCAAGCTCCGTTAAAAGGAACGTAGTCTGATATTGGACAACCTGTTGACAAATAAATTTAATGAATGTGTACCTACATATCATCATCATCATCAACCACATATAGATGACTCATTTGAAAGGGTGTACGTACCGTAAGACACACAGCGTGTAACGTTACAGCACACACAAATTTGGTTCAATGTTGTTATGCATATTATATGCGATATTGCAGGAAATCGTACATGCTATCGTTACGATATCGTAACGTCCCTGTTGCAACATCGTACACGTATTTTCGCTTGTTTAAGGTACCCATTTCCAAAACGTTATTTTGACACGGAAATTGTAAATCTGTGTAAAGGGGACGTATGGGCATCGTTCAAAAGGCCCCTTCAGGCCTACCAAAGCGACGTTTTGTTCAAAGCAGCGTAGACGTACTTACGTCTGTTTTCGCTTCTTTAAGGTACCTTTTTCAATACAAAATTTTGACACGAAAATGATGCCATACTAAGTGTAAGTGTCTAAATTGAATGATCTTTATTTGAATTTTCCTGCCCCGATGGGCTAAATGCAGTAAATCCCATGATGGGATATTTTGATACTTTAAAAAGACTATTTCATGTAGTATTAGAATTGAAAACAATACATCTGGAGCTATGCTATCTGTATATCTAACGTTAACATGCCTCTACCCTTTTCTTAAAATATGTGTATACAAAATCACAGAGTTTTTGTTATACAATGTTGTCTGTGTTTGACATTATACGTACAAACAGGTTGTCGTTAGTTACATCGTGTATCTACTTTGAGAGCACTGGTAGAAGAGTTGCGTATACCATTGTATAAAGAACACTCTAATATAGAATGGACTTCATTTTCTAATAACTTGAAATCAATAAAATAACAAAGCCACTGTCCTTGTTTGACCAACACCTTCCTCTCTTGGGCCACTTTCCACTTCGATTGAAGAAGACAACATAGCCAAAGTTTTACGATATGACTGTGGTCTTCAGGAGACCAGTTATACCATGTGATTGGTCCAGGCAAAGAGGCGCGCGACAAAAGTACCAACCTGGCACGTTTGACCAATTGTTGACGTCACTTAATCGCAAGATTACGTACGTTTTGATAACATCACGTGTCTGTAACTCTCTCGAGTTTACGTTCTGAAATGATTGGTCGTCAGTATAGTATTGATTCTGAAGACGGCGACAGCGGTCGTTGAAAATTTGATCCGTGTATACTTTTGTGTTGGAAGAGAGTTTGGTTTTGTTGAAATTTGTTACCTGTTCTGACGCAAGTGCCGCTGCCATCGTTGCAACCCTCCGTTGTTCTCACGCCGTCGTTGCCGTGCCAGGAGTGACTGTTCGCGTCTAGTGTTGTCGACTGATGTGTCCTCTTCCCGAGTGCGATGTTTGTTCCAGCTGAGTCGGAACAAAAAAAGAACTGTAACTGCAAGGGTAGTCTGTGAGAAAATATACCATCCTCTTATCGGCGCCATGCTAGGGTCGCTCTTTTCTTCTATTTGCTTTTGGACAGACGAGGACAATGTGGCACTGCACTCAAATTAGTAACTTATAACAGTGCCACATTCACAGTGCAGACAGAAGGTAAAGGTAGTATTTTCTTTTACCTCCCCGACCAAAGTCAGGTACCCATTTTTACACCTGGGTGAAGTGAGGAAGGTCGTGTAAAGTGCCTTTCCCAAGGGCACAACGTCGGGGGCACGGCGGGTATCGAACTCAGGACCTCTAGATTCCGAGTTGAACGCTCTACCAGTTACGCCACTCGTTAATCTGAAGTAACGGCCCTGGCGTACCAACCTGAGGTGCATTCTTCTGGCTGACATTAGGCCTGGTTCACACGTGCGTATATATTCTAGTCCGTACGAGGTCCGTATGGGATGCTTAGCCTCTACCAGGCTCCACAGGTTGCTGGCAAAATAGAAGAAGAAATATAGCCAGAGAACATGCCAGAGGAGTTAGCATAATCCTCGGATAGCTATTTCCTCTGGCGTGGTATGTGTCCAATATTTATTATTTTTCTTGTGACCTGTGCACACTTCGATAATAATACGGACCTCGTACGGACTTAAGAAGTTGGACAGCCGTAAGTCTCTTCTGTTGTTTGAAATAAATCATACTCCTCGGCCAGTTAACTCGTTTGGCATGTTTCTATCTATATTTGTCCAATTTCTACTTATTTTTTACAGCGACTGGTAGAAACTAAGAGTTCTATAGGGATCTCTTACAGACACAAATATATACACAACTGTGAACCCACCTAAAGTGATCTTATATGATTTTAATCACAGTGCCCAACTGCCCACCGGGACTTAGTTTAGGCACTGTTTAGACTTCGGATACTGCTTTTGCCCCCAATATGTCTTGGATATTACACAAAAGACCTGCCTGGCATGAGAGGGTAAAGTTATACCAGAATTCAAAACTTCATATTTGCACTAGTCTTTCAAGCTTTAAAGAAAGACAGAATCTGCTGACCTGTTTTACGGAAACAAGCCGGATACCCGGGGTACGGATCCCAGCAGCACCCGTGGAGCTCGCATTCGTAAGGTGTGACGTCATCCCAGGC
>NC_049980.1:32145766-32148266 GCF_000003815.2 Branchiostoma floridae | reverse complement strand
TATCCGTCTGTCACCTTCTTCAGGGCAGTACTGACCGGTTTTACTTCTCACTGCAGCTAGGTGTCGCTGCTCATTTTCATTTTCATTCGTCCCATAGCCTTTTAATCAGCCGTAGGTATCAATAGGCATTTTAGTCCCCTGGCGGCGCCTATCTCCTCTCCGGGGCATGGTGAATGATGTAATCACCGTGTGGCTGATACGACACGAAGGTTCGCCAGGCCTCCGTCCGGGTGATTTGTAGTGAATCACCAACTCCAGACAGAATGGTTTGCTCCATCCACACCGCACCATCGCACGTGTGGGGGTTCTTTAACTTGCATGGGGTGTGGCTCTCCCCATACACGGTACCTCCATTTAACGTCCTATCCGAGGGACGGCCCCTTGCCTTTCTTAAGGGCACAAGATCGGTGGCACGGCAGGCGGATTCGAACCCGCCACCTCTCAGTGCAGATCCGCACATGCTACCACTGCGCCACGCGGTCCCACTGTTGCTGCTACACTGTGTATAATGTGGTACAAAACGTGCTTGGGATCCAGACGGCTTATAATCTTATGCCACGGTAGGTTTGGACATTAGTGAAAAGGGGATGCTACCATGCATGGATAGCACGAAGAAAATATCTAAGATGCATCCAGCTTTGAAATAATACAAATTTTTCAACAACTAACCATCGGTTTCACAAACGACCCTGGCCCCGAGACCACAGTGCTGAGTTGTCCAGTTGAACCCTGCAGTTCTGCCCATGATCACACAGGTGTCGCTGCCGAACGCGGCCGTTCTGTTGGTGCCGGCAGACCACCAGGACGACTGCGCGGCCAGCGGAACTTGGTGCCACCAGTTGTACCAGGAGTTAGACTGGATGGAGGAACGTTAACAAAAGAATCAAATTACACATCAATCAAAGACGGTATAAGTCCCAGCCAACGACATGGTCTTAGCTTCATTGACAGAATTCACATTGTCGATTGAATACTCGATACAAGTAGGTAGCATTCACCTGAGTCAAAGGAAAGGTGTTTGTTTATTTTCGCGTTTATGCATTGATTCTGATTCCCAAAGAGCGAAGTTGTAGTGTGGACGACTGGGATATAGAATAAAGATGTAGTTCTACGACCATTGTTTCCAACAGCTTAAGGAATTAAGAATAATATGTATATGCGGCTGTTGTTTGAGAGTCACCTGAGAGAAGCGCAGTCCGACCCAGTATTTGTCTCCATCTTTGGCTGATGTGATGACGCGGAGAATCTCCTGTTCAGCTTCGCTGTTGATCTCAACCACGTGAGCTGGAAAATCAGAAAACACGGTAATGAGAGACTGGTGTGTGTTCATGACCTCCCGTTGCGGACTTTGTATATCAAATTGGCTGATGAAAAATCAAAGGTTACAGAAGCTTTTCAGACTTTGGGCTGAAACAGCCCTAATAATTACGGGAAACGGTTCCGCCAAAGCCCGTTTTTACTAGTCTCCAAGCAGACCCTACGGTGCCTTAGAAATAGTATCAAAGCTGGCCAGGGACTTAGTATAGCGGCCCGTTTGACTCCCTTAGCCGGCTATCTCCCTTTGGCCGGCTATACTCCTTTGCCAGCTTTGATACTATCTCTAAGGCACCGTTGGGTCTGCTTGGAGACTACGTTTTTACATGCAAGGCCCGCCACTGTATATCTCAAGCAACGTGCCGTGTTCACCGACCCCTGATTCGTCTTTCTCGCTGCGTAATCGGATAATCCCCCTGTTGTTGGAAGAATGTTGCTAGCCAATCACGTCGCCCCGTAAGGATAAGAGGCAATGTGATTGGCTGGCGACTTCCCCTCCAACTACAAGAGAGGGCTACTGATTTGCTGACGCAGAAAAAAGGACGAACTGCAAGCCGGTACGACAGGGTCGTTGCTTGAAATGCAGACGGTGGACATCCCAGACTTTCATATTTCCCAGATCAATATCAGCTGTAATAGACGTTTTGCACTTTGGACAGTGTGTCAAGATTTTAGATGAATGGTTCTCTACATTGCAGTCGCTGGAACAAACGAATACTACATAGCCGCTCTCCACTAACCTGCCATGTTGTGACACACTGAAACTGCTGTTTCGTACGGAACATCAGACCTTCCAAAATAGTAGCAGGAGTCTCCCCATGCCCGCCATCCGAACGGACAGTGCGCTGCAGAAATCAGTGAAACATTACATTGTACACAAAATCCACAATTTATGACGGATTCGCCAAGTATTTATATGTGAAACCCCCTTCACACGAGAATCGGAATGAGCCGGAATGCCGTCTGAACAAACTTCTTTCTATATATTCAAGAGTTTCCATTGAGACGGCATTCCGACCCATTCCTTCACTCGTGCGAACATTTATTCATGTGGAAACTATACCTCAGCAAGTAACATACCTTATACACAACGTCAAACAACAATCAAATCAAAAATAAAGAGTTGCCCGATTTCGTCATACATCTATGTTGTAATATTGCCCATAGACAATGTTGACTAATCATT
>NC_049980.1:32145521-32145666 GCF_000003815.2 Branchiostoma floridae | reverse complement strand
TCAAATCCCATATGTAAGATCATACAGGCATTTATTGATGAAAAAGAAAGCCAAGGATCAGCAATTAATACACACTTTCAGGAATGATGAGATTTCAACTTAATAATAAAGGGTTAATGCCCCGTCCCGAGGTGTCACTGACAAG
>NC_049980.1:32144095-32145421 GCF_000003815.2 Branchiostoma floridae | reverse complement strand
TAAGGTACCTGTCCAGTGTCCTGGGGTTCCAGTGGTCAGATCAAAGAACGCCTCGTGAACGTCTGGTATTCCGAATTCCGAGCTAGTCACACTGATGTTGGTATATTTACCCACAAAGTACCCCTTGTTCGGACCGCAGTTGACCTTACAGAAACATTTCATATAAGATTCATGACACGTCGAAGAAGGTGAAGAAGATTAAATCTAGACATCGAGATAGAACAATTGTATTTCACTTGTATTTTCCATGAGCTCTAAAGTGAAAGAAAGGTTGTACTCTGTTCACCTGTTACGGAAATCAGTCCTAATATATACGGCTAAAGAGACTATCCATATGCATGTAAGATTGATCAAAAGAGATATCAAAGCCGGACGTTCTGCTGCGGTACTTTAGAAATCCGCTAGGGGACCATTATGAAACTTGACCTTCGTTCTCCCGACCACCACCCATCCCCTAAATATCTCGCAGGGTCATCTGGGGGTATCTATGATGATGATGATGATGAAATATCAGAAGAATGTTGTCCACAAACAGACACACTTGCACACAAATTGCACCTAAAACATATCCTTCTTGGCGAAGGTACAAATACAAAGATAAGAGAGCGTCCATGCTACTGACCTCTAACTCGTCCCCGCCCGAGAGGCTAAAGCCGAACTCCGGGGCAATCTCGCCGCCTGGATTGCCGATGATGTGGAGTTTACACTCACTGCTCTTGTCGAACGGGCTGTTGGGGTAAAACTCCCGCGATCGGCTGGACGCTGTGATCACTGAATCACATCCTGAAAACGGGACACACTGCGCATGTCAGGGCAAAGAATCCTAACACAGTCCTTCTACAGTAACCGTTAAAGCTGATCGGGCTACCACCTGATGAAGTTTCTTTCAAACTTAAAACGGCCACAATTAACCAACATGTCCTGCATACAACAAATGCGTTAGAGAAATCTCTCGTCAAATCCCATATTTGAGGACAGCCACGCCTCTAGCTGACACGTTAAAGAACCCGCCACACTTATCGAAAAAGTAGGGGTCCTTCCCGATGTGAGTGATTCAAAACCTACAGTCATATGGCTGCACCTGGGGCAATTACTGTCGTGCGAGTTCACCTGAGGTACCACCCAATGCAATAGCAGCCGCTCCAGAGGCTTGCGATCTAGCCCCACCTATCGTACACTCCTCGCAATTCAGCCCCTGGATGCGAAGAAAGAGTTGTAGGCCCACCCGAATAACAAAGAAAGACTTGCTCACAACAAACTAGCCTCCGTTGCAGTCTTCGAACGGGCTGTTTTTTTTGGGGGGGGGGGATCGCCATCCAACGCCCC
>NC_049980.1:32140459-32143344 GCF_000003815.2 Branchiostoma floridae | reverse complement strand
GCCAACTCCGTCGTACCTTTGTAAACCAAATATAACATCGTAAGGATCTTTCTATTTTAGTCTGAAGTCCAATGTCAACTACTTTGAAACTATAAACTCAGCAGGCTACATGCACAGACTCCCTAAACTATCCGTTGGCAAAGTCTGATAATAGCAAGATGCGGCATACATGAAGGCTATATCATTTTATCTTTCTCTTCCTGTCTCTGTCACTGCCTCTCTCTCTCTCTCTCTCTCTCTCTCTCTCTCTCTCTCTCTCTCTATTCGCATGTATTTTGTGCATAACAGTAGCCTAACTCACCACAGTGCCGTGACCCCGTTGCGTGTGGTCGTGTAAGTGGTCCTGTCCAGGTTAGGAGTGTACTTCCTGACGGTCACGGCTCCTCCCAGCTCGTCTCTGATCCAGCCGTGATGAACAGCCGCTTTACAGACGGGCGAGTTCTACACCGTGTGGGAGAAATAGCTGAACACTCCATACGTGGAGGCACCAGTAAATTAACTTTCCCATCGACCACGTGCATGGTGAAGCCATGAAAACAATCACTTCACTGTAGAGGTCAACTCCACCATTACACAAGACGGCGATCACAGCCGACAGGATTGGTTTTACGTGTGACACGATTTCATAGCTGAAATATGATGCTCGATGTAAACGTATGATTTAAAAAGCAGCAAAACACACAAAACGTAAAAAAATGATTTGTTATTTGTCAAATCTCAGCTGTCACGGCCTCTAGTGGAAAGGGGGCGTTACTACAACAACAGGTTCAGCACCATGGACAGGACGACAGGAGCGTATTCAACATGAGTGGGTTTAATCATGAGCCTAGATTCATTCTATGAAAGCCCGCGTGACAACAGTAGAAGCCCCTGTGATAACACAAGAAGGTTGACCCAAGATATCACCTGGTCCAGAACACCCGAATCGAACGATGTCGCGACCAAGGTATGACATAATATGTACAGTCAAACCTGTATTAGGGGCCACCTCTACAGAGGGGCCACCTGTCCATAGTGGCCACTTTTTGTCGGTCCCTTGGGTATTTTATCTACAAGTTGCCACCTCTATACAGAGGCCACCTGTCTATAGTGGCCATATTTGTCCGGTCCCTTGAGTGGCCGCTATAGACAGGTTTGACTGTACAGTCAAACCTGTATTAGGGGCCACCTCTACAGAGGGGCCATCTGTCCATAGTGGCCACTTTTTGTCGGTCCCTTGGGTATTTTTGTCGGTCCCTTGGGTATTTCATCTACAAGTTGCCACCTCTATACAGAGGCCACCTGTCTATAGTGGCCACATTTGTCCGGTCCCTTGAGTGGCCGCTATAGACAGGTTTGACTGTTTTCCTTCCAGTGGAAAACTATGTCGGAGATCATGTACTTACCGCGCTGTACATCCCGTCACCATAGATTGGTCCTGCGACAGACGCACAGCCGGGAGGACAGACGATACTGAAAAACACCAATTCATTTCCTTGAAAAATGAATATAGAATAAAGCATAAACCTTGAACATAAACTACTGAAATTAAACATTGAAGATATAGCATGCCTGAAAGCTGAAAATTAGAAATGATAGTTAAAAAGTCGAAAATTAAGATTAAGAAATATCTAAAATGTAAGATTCTAAATCTTAAATCTTAAATCTTAAATCTTAAATCTTAAATCTTAAATCTTAAATCTTAAATCTTAAATCTTAAATCTTAAATCTTAAATCTTAAATCTTAAATCTTAAATCTTAAATCTTAAATCTTAAATCTTAAATCTTAAATCTTAAATCTTAAATCTTAAATCTTAAATCTTAAATCTTAAATCTTAAATCTTAAATCTTAAATCTTAAATCTTAAATCTTAAATCTTAAATCTTAAATCTTAAATCTTATCCGTGGTTTCGGTTTTGATCATTTATGAAACTGTGATGACTGTTTTACTGCTAAAATCAAGCATATGCATGTATCTACAAAGCTAACGTTGCATACAGTAAAACAAGGAAATCAGGTCACATTTTTTCATCTGCCTCAACTCTTACTTGCGGTCGATTGTTTTCGGTGCACTGGGCACGCTAATGTAGACTAATGCAGGGGTGTCAGCCACTAATTTCGCCATGAATTGTCCTCTACATTAATCTTCAAACAGATTTACCGGTGAAAAACAGTACCAATTTGGCCAATTGTACACTCTGTTGGCCTTTTAGAATATCTACATGTACATAGAATACCAGCATACTCACGTGAACACAGACTCTGTGCGGTTCCATGAAAGGGGAGCGGTGGCGTTGCAGACTGTCAATGAAAAAGCAAATGAAGAACATCATGCCAAAATAACTCCACTTCATTCACGCTGTTTTTACACTGTTATCGTTTTTGAAGGTTAGACATCCAGGTAATAAGATACTCCAAACAGCAGTTACTCAAGCAACTGGATATGGTTTTGGAAACGGTCCCAAACCATATCCAGTTGCTTGCGTAACTGCTGTTTGGCGTTTAAACTGTTCGCTTTATAACACAGAGACATCATTATATGTAAATAGATTGAAAAATTTATTGAAGTCGTCAGCCTCTGCTAGAATGCACACCTACATGTACTAGGGATGCATCATTTAATGACCAAATGGTCACTGGACTGCTCTACAAACATATTACACTTGACAATGCCTCTGTAGATTCTGTCGCAACAGAGAACAACAGCCATATGTGTCAACAGAGTAGAGATTCCCATCTGGCGGAATCCACCATCCATTGCGATCAGAGTACATGTATTTAGAAAGAATCTGTAACAGGTGTCAGAATGTAAAAAATTCTTGATTTCATATTATCATATAGCCAGGCGCCGCGGACCAATCAGAGGGCCCCGTTCCACGTTCGTTATGACGCCGTAACACGTAGAT
>NC_049980.1:32118837-32139772 GCF_000003815.2 Branchiostoma floridae | reverse complement strand
CTGAATCTACGTGTTACGGCGTCATGCGTCAGCAGAAGGAATGCTTTGTACAGTGTGCAGTCCATGTTAGAGTTAATCCAAACATTATTACTATTCACATTCCTTCAAATTTATTGAATATGTACAACTATAAGTTAGGATTGAATAGCAAGACACTTGTCCCAGCAGAAGGGAATTTGTCATTATGTCAAGCCTTGGAAGTCTTGAATAAAGAATGTATGTATTATAAAGGAATTTGTTGCTTACATGGGTCAGTTTGTGTAGGCTATATGATAATAACGTTAATGCCCCGCCTTATCCCCCACCTCATAAACCACCTCGTTCGCTACGCTCACTCGGTGGTTTATTCGGTGGTTATCGCACCTGACCAGGGATTATCTCACCATATTCACCTCGGGCCGGGGCATTAACCCTTTATTATAGATCCCGATTAAGTGACACATTTACTGTTGATAACTTATGTACCTGGATAACCACATGCACATGCTCATTATGCTTAGTGACATAGCTTTACCGTTTGTTATTTTCTCAATTTTTTTATTGAATGTATTAGTTTTAATATTTGATGTCAGGCTTGTCTTTCATTTATTGTTTTTATCTTCTGGGGAGTCGGCCTCGTAGAGGAACTAGATTTCTGTTACCGACTCCCCTCAGATTGTACCCAATCTGTGAAGTGGAATAGATAAATAAATAAATAAATAAATAAATAAATAAAAGAATATACTGTTAGAATCGCCGATATCGTAATGGAAATCTTGATCGCGATCTCTTTTGACAAAGACTCCGATTGGTTTCCCTACCGGTAGAATCTGGGGTTCTGCAAGTTTGCAACAGCTACCTTGACGTAATTAGAGGACTTCTGTAATTGGATTGATCTCAAGAAGCTAAAGACAAAAGATTCATCTTTACCTTCGTCGCCGCTATACGGCCAGGGGTGAGCTTGAAATAGAAGAAATCTTAGTTATCTTAGATTGTTATTGGTATTACTTCAAAATATTGTTATCAATGTCGGATTATGTAGATTGTTATCTATATCATGAGAATAGATTGTTTTCAATGTCGGAAGAATGAGTTGTTGATCATCAATATCAGAATAGATTGTAATCAGTATCAGAACAAATCATCAATATCAAAACAATATATCGTCATCAATACAAAACAATAGATTGTTATCAATATCAGTAGAATAAGAACGGCCATGAATGCATTATGGCAGTAAAAGATAATGACATAAATGATGGATGAAATGCAATTTTAATGGATTCATTGTCCAGAACGGTGTGTTTGACATAACAAAACTCACGCCTCTTGAAGTACAGGTCGGCCCCGGTGACGTTGGCGGGTGCCGGACATGCTTGTTTGAGCGTACATAAGCTGACGGAGTCGCCTGGCACGTGCACAAACGCCCCGCACGATCCCGACACCGTGCAGAGGTGCGCACAGGTCGCCAGGTTCGTGTTCCCGTGGGAACTTATGTTGAACAGCCCGCCGGGACAGGCGTGGTCTTTTCTCCGTATGTATCCTTGAGTAGGGTCTGTAAGGACGCATACAGGGGACTGCTTAGACTATTTGATTTTCGTACATTTACAGCTGTCTAAGAATCGAGATGAAATTGAACCAGTACATGCTAGTACGCATTAGGCATTGTACGCGTAAATGTATATGTAGTAAGACATCACAATCTTATATCACTGGAATAGAATATAAAAGAACCTGGTAAAATCTATTTGGTCGTACATTATTTTCAAAAGAACCACTGTGCAAAAATGGACCATCCCAACATATATTATTCAAGTGCAAAAGACGAGTATTCCAAAATTAATTCAGCCAAGCGAAGAAAAATAATTTTTATTTTGCAAATTCACATCCACTCCTGTCCCTCTGACAGACAGAATGTACACAATACAAAAGTCGACGTAATTTTGTTTTGGTCTGAATAAAACCTTCCGGGTCTACATACAGGAAACCTATAACAATCTTAATAAAAGCTAAAATAGCGGTGTTCAAAGTGCAAGGTTCCCAACTGGAGGCAACAGGTAATACAAGCTAAGTCTCATTCGGCTCATATCATCACAATTTTATACTTTATATCCGTACACAAAATAAAACGCTTTGGGTCATTTCAACTAGATAAGGATCAGAGGACTGATCGAAAGCTTATTGGTAAGTGCTTATTTTGTGTAGAAAGGATAGAAAGTCTAAAATTGCAACATTATGTTGGTTACTGCCACATGTGAACTTACGTTTAACTTCGAATTATAGACTTATTCGCGTATTTTTTCGAAGCCCAATTTGACAAAAAGGTTGGAATAAATGGTGATGATGTTTCTCCACACAAAAGAACACGCTTTGTGTGCCAGACAATAATAGATTCAGCTTAGCCAGAATTTCCAAGAAGAACTGGGCAAACACAAAGGAACATGGGTAACGCCCTCAGGTATTGTGTAACATTAGGACTTGGATGGTTGAATTTTGAATATGGTGTCTAAACACAGAGAAAAATACTTGGTATACTGTGTAAATACTCTCCCGAATTTGATATTGAGAAACATGGTGTAAACAAGAAGGAATACTTTTTACATTGGTTGCATTGGGAAGACTGGAAAAGGAAAATAACGCTAAACTATAACATATCAATATAAAATATAGTTGTGCCGATGGAATATTAAGAGATTTTTAAAAACTCGTATTCGTGGTATATTTGATCTGGCAATCATTGACAACAGGACAAAGGAGAAGACGTCATAGAACAAACACATATTCATCTGTTGCACAGCCTTTAGTTTTCTGTGCGTAAAACATGCATCATGAACGCAAAACTTGTTTGGCCAATTCCACCGTACATCAGGACCTATATTACAACACATACACTGAAGATCCAACAAAGGTAGATTGTGGCTTTATGTGTGTCAGGGTCAGAGATTCTAATCTTGTAGAGTAGGTGATTCTGTTTGTGGAGATCAAAATCGCAGTTTGTGCATTTGGATATTTACTGCAAAGACAGTCAGGACATTTCAACTGAATTGACTTGAAACTCATAACGTAGGAAATGGGAGACCACCCCGACACACCATTATCACCCACATTGCTCTTATTCTAGTTTCTGCCAGAGACTACTTACTGGTAGAGGGAAGCAACGTCCGCCCTTCAGAAGGATGTCCAAAACAGACCAACAGAACCAAGATGCCCACGGATCGGGAAAACCGCATCGTGGAAGATGTTTCTCCGAAGGTGTCGTCTACCCGACTGCAGCAAACCCAGTATCAGTGTGAAAAGATTGATAGATTGGGAAATTGATGAAAAAAACACTCTGCTTGATAGGGACCCACCTCAGCTATTGCGTGAGCCGTGAGATATTGGTAGGCAGAAATGTTGACGATGTGCAAACGTACAATGGACCGATGATGTTCGATGATGCATACAGTTCCACGCCCTAGCTCCAAGAAACAAACTTTACGATGATTTCTGTATAAAAAAACTTCTTCTCGTCGATTTTCTCCTATAAATTTAAACAATAAACCCGGCGAAAATGCAAAATGTTGCAGTTCTGCCCGTGATGTGGAGAAAAGTGTAAGTAATGGATAAAACAGGACGACGATAGAATAAGTAGTGCTCATTCGAATGTGATATATATTTTAATGCTTATGTACCTGTGTAATGTTCCCATGAGGCTAATACGTCTGTGCAAGATGTCCAAATAATTGTCATATCATATTTCAGGTCCGAAAAATGAAATATCTTCTCCTTAGCAACGGTTGCCATAGAAACAGGGATCAAAGAGAAAAGTCTCCTGTCGATTTTGACTTTCAGTAAGTTTGATGTTATTTACAGAATTATTACTCAAGTTATGCTGATTTATTTTTACAGTATGTATATATCTTTTTTTACTTTGTGTAAATTTCCTGTACTACTGTACTTGATATGTTATTAGATGTATGTTGTATTTCTCTCCCATAGGCCAGCCCTTTGTAAATATTGACGGCTAGTTGGGCGACCTTGGCTGTAATATTCCTTTTCCAAGTAGTACATTCCCTTGAGACATCGTGAGAGTGGTGTTTGTACTTAAGGTCTCATTGATGTATTACTCCGAGTGGGTACCTAAAAGAGATCCGAGCTGAAAAATAAACAGCTGCATGGACGCGTGTTTTTAGCGGTGAGAAATTCCCTTTTAGCCAGCGGAACTGATCTCAAAAGTTAGATTGGTGAAAGCTCGTTTGTAACTGAAGAAATTAGCAGGTAAAGTTTTGCAGCCGCGCGCTAAGAGGTACACAGTCCAGGGTTCTGAGTGGTGCGGTTGTACACTAGCAGCGAAAAAGTGCCTTTTGTGGGGATTGACTAATCGTAGTTTGTAATTGCTATAAAAAAAGTTCCTACGTATAGTTGACGTTGGCAATTTTCCCCCACGATATAGGGTAAATGTGCTCGACATAGAATGAAAAATCTGCTTACATTTCACGTAGCTTCATTATGAACTCGCCCATTTAAACCACGAATTATAACATAGAAGTCTATGGGAAGAAGAAACTCATCAATGAGACCTTAACGACATGGTGATAAATGGGTCTTTACTTATTTGTCTGGCTGTACTATCATCCAAGGTTACCCAACTACTAGTAAGTATTGGCTATTTTTAAGGGCTAACCTGGGCAGAAAAATACAATGTTATTACATAGAGCAATAGCTTATTGCTAACACGCTGGGTAAGTTATGATACAACAAAGTTCACACAGTACATTACAAAGTATGTACAAACTATATTAACTAGTGACATGGTAAATACTGACACCGTGGTGTTATACAGAGAACGAGTCCCCAAGGGAGGTCCGTGCTTTGGTTCTGAATGAAGACAGAGAAGCTGCATTACGTGTGTCGGGTGGAAGAGAATCAATTCCACAGTCGGATGGCTCTGCGGACGAATGCTTTCTGAGTTACAACACTTGGGGGGGGGGGGTACATTGACGTAGGGTTTGGTCATCCCAACTTCCCCACATTGTAGTAGTAGGCATCCTTCCATCTTTGCAGATGGTGGTAGCGCTCTGTATCAGGTCACGGTGGTTGACAGCATCTACTGTGGCTCTGTAGGCCGATCCTGGCATGGCAGTCACGGCCACAGTTTGGACATTGACATTGACAGACAAACAAAAAGCCATTTTTCTCTTGAAATCGTAGAACCCAAAAATTTTAGAAAAAGTGGGGCTTTTCCTCTCCCTCTGCTTCCAAAAAAGAAGTCAAACCCAACCTGTTTAGAAATAGCCAACACTAGTATTAGAGTAGAGTATTGTTCATAACTTTCCATTCTTACTTGACTGTATATCTACAAGTTAAACGCTTGTTACTATGACTTAGACATTTGTTACAAAATCTACTCATTCAGTCTAAACGTCTTGGTATAGCGTTAATATATCTTTCATATTTCATATTATTCCTGCTATTATAATAAACCTGTTCAGTCGATACGCAACTAAAGGCCGCTACAATATATACACGTAGATATTACTCTCATTACTTGACATTGTATAGTCTCATCGTGCCAGACAACACCTGCAGTATTGTTAACGTCAGATCTGCCACAAGCAAAGGTCGGCATTACGCGTGCTAAAGCTTGCTACGTCATAACAACGCTCAACCTTGATCACTACCAGACTTTATATTTAGAATGGTTCATAAAATGACCTCAGCCTACTACACCATTCTTGGAGATCGCATGATTTCTAAATTAACATGGCATCATTTGACCAATGACAACGTCATTTTCTAGGTAATTCAAAAGCCTGATAGTAGCTTCGCATCACATTCTCTGCGACTTGTCTCTCCTTCATGGCCCGTGTAAGAAGGTCCAGTCGAGTCAAACGATCATTCAATTTCTCCGATGCCAGCATGTCATCCTCTGTAAAACATCGTCATCGCGTCAGGGGGAGACAAATAAACACCTACGCAGTTACATCACAAGTAGGAATTATACATGGTGAAGACGACTTTATCTGCATCCAAATATGAGCTAATATGGACACACTAGGATGAGCGTCTTAACCATCTTGGTGTTGTATTAGGTTATCAAAGTTTATTGCAAATTCCTACCCTAAGGTCGATTGCCAGTAACAATAAAAAGCCAAACAGAAAATGAACAACAATATAACATTTCAATAGTCTAAATGCTGACTTCTACTTCTGAGTGGAGGCTTGACTTACCCTGACTTGCAGTGTTAGCCAGACCAAGGAAGTTGGCAAGCCTCCTCCACAACTCGTCCAGAATCTCCCTATGTTCCGGAGGCGGCGTGAACCCTCTCATGACCACAAGTGCATCATTGATGATGGCCACCAGGATGTTGGTGATGATGATGAAGACGATGCACAGATAGGCGTACAGGAACAAGGGCCCGATGATTCTACTGGTGCTTAGAATTTCATCAAAATTGAAACTCCCCAGTGAACAGAGGAAGAGACTCTTTCCTGAGGCGACAATCGTGGAGTATTCCTGTAAAAGGCATTTCACTCATCAAGAGTCTTGCGATTGCTCTTCCTACCGTCCATGATCAGACTAATGGTTGACTTCTTTTGACATCGACACTCTTTTATCTTTGTGCTTCATGCACTATCTTATTTATTTGCTTTGTCTACCTAATAAATACAATACAGGGGAAATGATATATATTAGTAAGTTACCGGGCACGCTGTACTGCCCTAATTTTGGTCCTAACTTTAGAACGTTAAAGGATGTAGACATATGCCAAGTGTCACTGATGATAAAAATACCGTTCCCAAGAAAACGGAAACAAAAAACGGTAATAACCTGTCCACACCTGTATTTTCAGTCCGAACACCAAGTGTCCCAGCTGCACGAATGACAGAAACAGGAAGGTGAAGTAGACGGCAAAGCCCGCGACCTCTGGTAACATGTGCCGTAATGACGTCATCAAGACGGACATGAGCGGGTTGAAGCGAAGGAGGCGAAGAAACTTTAAGATGTTGATGAAGGCGACGGTGGCCACTGTCCAAACAAACACCTGGTTCCAGAAGGAAGCAATATCGAAGCTGATGTACTTCGACGACTCTATAAGAAAGGGAGTAAGAAAAGATAAGAATTGCATCATGAAATGTACAATGTTTGTAATCAACTTTTTAAAAGTTGAACATAGTCTTCTCTACACAGCCACTGTCTAAACAAACACCTGGTTCCAGAAGGAAGCAAGATCGGAGCTGATGAACTTCGACGACTCTAAAGAAAGGGGGCAAGAAAAGGTAAGAATTGCATCATGAAATAATCTAATCAACGTTATTGAAAGCTGAACATCGTCTTCTTTACACAACCCTCCTTTATTCTTGAGCAGACGTTTCAACGATGTCGTCTTCATCGGCGCATAATGAACAGTTTTTATCGGTTCTAAGTTTGTGTAAATTTGTCATTAGAGATGGGTTGTGAACAAAAGAATACTAATTTCAATTATTTTGCCAACTATTTGCGAGGATTTCTTAAAGCTGTCTCATGTCATATATTTTGATGTCCAATGTCATTTGATTCATCACTAAAGCAAATTAATTGTACAAACTAAAAGTTATTACCATGATGATGAAGCAGTAGCTTGTTGAGGGTACGCCTTGATGTAATGTAGTCTACGGCAAACACGGCAAAGGCGCTGAAAGAAACCAGGATGTTGACAATCTCGAGAAGGTTCCACGGTTGTCGGCAGTACCTTTTCCCTTGTTCCTTCATCAGTTTTACTTCCCTGTACAGCGTGTACAGGAAACACGCCACGTAAAGGATGTGCAGAACCAGGATTATATACCCAGCTGGGCCCACGAACCGATGTAAGCGGTAGGTCCGGATAGAACGGGACGGCACCGCCCCTCCCATGTTGAGGAACTCCACCGTGTACGACATCGTGCTGAAGAAGTTGATGTTGGCGTTATAAACCGTGAACTCCACGACGACAGTGCGTGTATAGCGGTCAATCCAGTCGGCTTCCTTCAGGTCAGCGATGACAGCGAGGGCGGCATCTTTGTTTCTGCCTACTCCGGCAACATAACCTCCCGAGCCGTACGTGGCAATGTCTGCCATCACGGGCAGCTCGCCACCAGACTCGGGAATCTGGTAGGTCCAGGGGGATTGCTCATGGAAATCTTCGGACAAATTGGAGGAGGAAAGGAGTCTCCATCCGGGTAAAAAGTCTCGCTTTTCCCCGTCTGAGAAGGAGTTCCCGCTGTTGCATTCCTGGTTCAAGAACAGGCTGGTGTAGCGCTGGTGAAAACCACAGGATCCTTGAAGTGGGCGGAAGAAGATAGCAGGTTTTATATTCATGTATTAATATACGTTCTATGCAAAAAAATATGGTTTCAGAAAAAAATCAATGAAAAAAGATAAAAGGGCTTTGTACCTATTCAGCGTAATTTTTTCTTTTTCAATATTTAACTTTGGTTTCTGAAATATCACTTTACAGAGCAGTCATTAGCCCACGCTGACGTGATGAATGTACCTTTACACTGACAGAATACAACACTACGCTGTACTAAAGATGAATGCTTACTGGATTCAACTCGTATCTGCTTGAAGCGTGCGGCTCCGATCCTGTAAGAAACGCCGTCACTGACGAAAAGCTTACGTCTCCAACCGACTTTATCACCGTTGTAATGTTGTTCCTGGAACAGACCCGGAACAAGGACATCGCGCGCCCACGACCAATAGTCATCCGCCGTTTGGATCTGTGAACAAATAGCTACTGTAAGAGTTTTATCTTGGAAAAAGTATCCACGCAGACACATAGTAGAATTATGTGTGTGTGCATGTGTGTGTGGGTGGGGGGGGGGGGGTTTACTTATGCAAGCAAGTGCGTATTACATATATATGTATATATATATATAACTGTTATGTGCCTTATGATAGAAATAAGGGAATCACAGAATCTGACCTGATCAAAGTCCGTTTGGAAGATGCCACCTAAAGTGTTGTAGGCGTGGTGAGAGTAGACGTTTGTACCGCCATTAGCCACCACGAGCAGAATCATCACGATCAGGAAGAAGCCGACAACCTCTTGTATAACATTGTCTGTTTGTTTTCTTGTCTCTTCCTTCTTCTTTCGCTCTTTCTGTGATTGTGCATCCGACTTGTGATGCTTCGAGAGAGCCATATGTAGCTGCTGTTTAGCCACTAGTGAAAATGAAGATGTACACAGATTTTAGCCAGAGTCACCCCCATATTCGGAGTTGATATTGAATAACTCGACACAGATATGAACAAAACAAAATTGCAGGTAGTTCTGATGCCATGCTTTCAGCATCTATCTCATTGCTAGATTAAATGATGATGATCTTTATTTGCATGACCTTGCCCATATGGGCTAAATGCAGTAGTTACATAAAACTTTGCTGTAAAGAATCTTTACAGTGGCAGTGGGAGAGACAGAACAACTAAGGCTATGCTACACTATAAGCACATCTATCGTTTACAAAATAGTCAAATATGTAATGCTATACTATTCTACAATTTACATGTCTCTTTTCTCTTCTTGAAACAAGTGTATATGAATTCACAGAGTTTTTGCAGTACAATGTTGTCAGATGATTTCATTATGTATACAAAAAGCTCATCTTTTACTAACTGTTTAGCTCGTGTATCAAAATTCAGGGCATTAATAAAAGATTAAAACAAATGCCAGAACACAAATCGATGATGGCCGAAGTGCACATACTTCCATGGCGTTTACACAACGTTGACAGGTTTACAAGTACATTGACAGACTAATCGGGTAAAAACATGAGTCTAATAGAGTAAAAAGTAATTCTACTAGATTCTGTTTTGAATATAATCTATCTGTATCTATCTGTATCTATATAGCCTGTATAACCGCCGTTCGGCGTAATACACCAGCTTTGAAGAAGATAATGATATTCAACGTCAATTAACAGCCTCTGAGCTGCTAGGACTTGGCACCCACAGATTCTGATACTACAAAGTGTTACAAACCTCTCATGGTCGCACGGTGAGATATCCAGGCAAACAGGCCGCCTTCTGACGGACTGGAATCATCCACGTCAATGTTTTGTCTGACGTGGTCATCCTGCGTCGATACCACCGCGGCTTTCTTACAGATAAACGACACCAGGGCAGAGAAAGCCAGTATCTGCAGGAGGAGCAAAGACAATGGTGGCGTAAATGTGGTGAAGCCTGCCGTGAACACAATTCACTGACTAAATAGTAACAAATGAAGTGTGTGGTGCCAAAAGAATGTTCTAGACAGTTGGACAGATAAAAATGCATGACTTCCTCCTCTTAGTTTCGTTTCTTTGAGATCCCCTTCAAAATCCCATTACAAAAGTTTCCTCTAGGGCACCACATGAACGATGACACATGAACGGGCAGCTCTTACCTTGACTGGCTCAACTACAAAGACATCTTGCACGAAGGACATCAAGAATGTCTTCAGCCACGCGTTTGCCTTCTCAGGTCCCCACTCCAGGCTGTAGAGAATGGTGAAGAACGCCGATACGCAGCAGACAAGGACCAGGACTGACCAGGCCACGTACACAAACCCATGGGGAAGAAATTGGGAAGATGACCGTGTTTTTGAAAGCAAAGATTTTGCGTCTCCTTTCTCTGCAACATACACTGAATTCTTGCCTGTTTGTTTCTTTTCTTTGCACCGGTTGAAGAGCTGGATGAGGAGCACGTTTACTGGGAGGACACACAGTGACGTCATCGTGCTGACGTATAACTCATGAAGGGTAAAGGAAACTATCCCAAGATTCACCACTGTCGTCTGATCCACATTGTCTTCCGTTTTGTACCACATGGCGTTGGCAATCATGGTGGTGTAAATGATACACAGTCCACATGAGAGACGTTGGACCTTACTGAAATGGCTTCCACTGGGGCAGAATAAGGTGGAGAGCCAGATGTGCTCATTTCTAAAATCGCGGGCTGCCTTTGTAGTGAAAAGATGGAAGGACGACAGATCGTGCTCTGTTGAAGCAGGAAGAATCCGGTTGGTTCTACCGTCCCCGCGGTCCAATGACAGCCAATGGTTACAGAGAAAGCTGTTTCTGTATATTAAAAACAAAACAAAAAGCTTTGAATTCAATGTACGCCAAGGCTGTAGTAAACGACCACCCAGGGACCGACAAAATCTGGTCCATACGGACAGGTGGTCACCTAGGGCGGGATTCTTAATAATGCTTGTGTCATCAATGGAAAATATTAACTAAGGGACCACCGAACATGATCACATTGAGTGTTGAGGTGATCACTTGTACAGTTTTGACCTGTACTTGAAGATTACATGGACTGAACAGGTAAAAATGTTATTTTCATTATTTCTAATTTGTACGTGCAAATAATGCATTCCGTAAACGTTATTGAAAACTGCTCTCGAAAACATAAATCATATCTCAATTGTACTCACGTGTCTCCTGACTGCAGATCCCGCACGATGACTTTATCTAGCTTCCAGGCCCTGTCGTCGCCGCCCTGGTTGTCGTGCCAGATCTGAAGTCGATGAAGATCACCCAGACTTTCTTCTACAGCCATCAAGAAGATATCCACGCCACCAGCCTGGAAGGTCTAAGGTAGATAATGGTAAACGCTTAAGCGTATAAATAGTTGATGGCTTTGAATTTACTGTAATATAATTTAGTTAAGGGCCAGCTTAAATATGCTCAACTATCGAATGATACGCAGAATGTCAGGGTACACACAAAGCTTAGAGATGTCGTCACTACTGTGTAATTCTTCAACATATTCCTTCGTCATCTTGACATATTCTGACCTTAGTACCTCATTCGCTCCGTGGTCAATAACAAGGAAAAAACTGATAAAAAAGACCGTTCCATGTGATGTAAATCAAGAAAAATGTCTTAGCAACCACGTCTAGCTAGGGTCAAACAATATAATCAACAAACAACATAGCAATGTGTACGTTATGTTGAAGCCTTACCTCCGGGCCTTGCTTGAACACCCTAACTCCAGTACTCCCTTTGTCTCCAAACAATGAGAAGGCCACGTATGGTTTAATATTCCAGTCAAAAGCCAAATACAATGTATTTGGGCCTAATACAATGTATTCCAGGGCCTAATACAATGTATTCCTCAAATACAATGTATTACATCCACTGTATTACTCAAATACAATGTATTACACGTTCAACTACAATGTATTTCACAAATACAATGTATTACATACAGCGGCAAAATACATTGTAGTGAGGCCAATACATTGTAGTGAGGCCAATACATTGTAGTGAGCCCAATACAATGTAGTGAGTCCAATACACTGTACTGAGTCCAATACATTGTATTGAGTCAAATACATTGTACTGGGTCAATTACATTGTAGTGAGTCAAATACATCGTAGTTAGTCAAATACATTGTAGTATGTCCAATACACTGTACTGAGTCCTACACAGTGTACTGAGTCCAATACACTGTACAGAGTCGTATACAATGTACTTCAAAGTAAACTACATTACATGCAGTACCACTTCCCTCCGCCAGGGATGTAGCACTCCGCTTACTCAATATTACAAGGGTATCATAGGGGATCTTGGTATCAGTAGACGAACTTGGCGAAATTCGAAGAATGCCACGTTCGACGCCTGCACGCAGATACGTTTCGAGTTTTTTTTCTAATTTCATGTTGTATTGCTGAACATCCATAAAATACAGGGACCAACAAATGCTTATTTCGCCCCATTGACATGGATTTTTGTGTTAGAAAATGTACAAAATGTCTGCTAAGGTACATTGCCGTGGACCTGAATTCGTGTGAAGATTTTGCGAAAATAAATCTATTAAAAAACGGAGCAGAATAGTACCATGGCGCATGTGGCATGTCTCAAAAGTGTATTATCGTGAAATTTGTATCATGACATGAAACAGGAAAAATAAGATCGCATTATACTGCAGAATTGCTATACGTTGCATATTCTACACGTCAAGGAATTATGCATTGTTATGAAAAGGGAAGTCACTTCGGATCCTCATTTTATATGACCTATCATGTGCCTGTGCGTAAATATGCTACGTAAATTACGTCATGGGACGTCATGGGCCAGAATCGGAGGAGGACCCCCTAAATTTCTGAAAATATGATCGGACGGCATTTCGCCCAATGATGTCACCTGATTGATGAAAAACTGACTTTAAAACTAAAGAAAATCCATTTGTGAAGTGACCGAGGCCGCTCGAGGACACGTCACTCATCTTCCTGGATTTGTCGGCAGACAATTGTTACAAACCACAGTGTACACAATGAACATATAATCGTCACGTATTCAGAAATCATTACAGTGACCAAATCCCAGTGGCAGACAACATATCCCGCAAACGCAAAATGTACAGGGTTCCCAGGTTGTTAAGTGAGCCTGTTTATGACCAGAAGTTTGACGCTAAACTTTAGAACAATCGCTGTGAACAGAAGTTATGACATACAGAACATTCGCTGTGAAAGTCAGTAAATAAGTAGATGTGACATTTCCGTTGAACAACAAAGGTCTCCCTATGATAACAACGTGCTCGCTATGAAAACGTTGTAACTTGACAGAAAAACATCGCCGTAGAAAATAGTGTTATCTTCCTCGCACCTTCATGCACAGAAATCCGTGTGTCTTTTACCCCTGTCATATTATATACGATCTTCGGGCGTACTTCGTGATCGCAGGAAGGGCCTTGCGTATTTGACGCCAAAATATCCCTGTTGACGTCACATTTAAGCGAGGCTCGTGCGATCGTCTGTGAATAAATCTTTTGTTGTCGTAATCGTTTTAACCAGTGAATGGAATGCGCGGGCATAATAGAAATGACACAAGAAAGGAAAGTGCGTCACAAAGCCAACCTACATACTACCACAGGGGCCACAATACCCTCACATTCCCAGAAATTCAATATTTGTAAACAAACGGAAGTCGGGCGAACGTCGCCCGACTGACGGGCGTTCGCCATTCGATTTGCGCTCGATGATTAATAACTAGATCTGTGCTGGATTGACTCACGACTATTAATCGAATGTCGACCGATACCCTTGCGAGGTCGCACGATTTGCACGCACGATCTGCGACTCGGTAACGAGCTATGCGATCTCAGAGCTCTCCTGCGATTTGTCGCTTATATTAAGAACATGTTTCGCTGCATCGCGACCATCGTACGACCCCTGAAAATCGCCGGCGATCCCGAAAAATCGCAGGATGATCGTGAGAACATCAGACGTCTTACTCGCGAAAATGTCGTTTAACTTAAAGCTCGCAGAATCGTCGTCCGAATGATTTTCACGTAATGTAACGGGGGTATAAGCCCTGGTCACAAAGCGCATGCTACGTCCTTGCGATTCCGCATATCGCACGATGAGCGCAGTGAATCGAAACAAAATCGTAATCAAAATCAGCCATCGCAGCTGAGCATCGGATGATGTTAAAAGATTTCCAGCGTCGTACGATTTTCCACTCGTGCCTCTTCCTGAATAGTCACCTGAACTCTTTGTGCTTCTTAATACCCCTGCCACATGATGTACGAGCTTTGGACATACTTCACTTCATCGCTTGAAGGTCGGTCAATTTGAACATCTTCACATGGCCGTGCGTATTTTTCACCCCATAACTGTCCCTGTCACATATAAGAGAGGCTCGTGCGATCGCCTGTGAATAATTATTTGAACCTCCCATTACCTCTTGCACGCGGACAAGGTAACACAAAACGTTCCTCGCAAAAAGACAAAAGATCACTAGATGTTGATTCTTTTGTCGTAGGAATATTTTAAAGCCATAAATGGGGTGCGCGGGCATAATAGAAACGATGAAAGAAAAGAAATGTGTCAAAAGCAAGCCTACATACTACCACAGGGGCCACAATGTCAGAATTACCCTCACGTTTCATAAAAGCCAATACTTGCAAACAAGCGGAAGTCGGGCGAACGTCACCCGACTGATGAGCGTTCGCCATCCGATTTGCGGTCGATGATCAATAAGTAGGTCTGTGCTCGCCTATCACCTGGGAAATGATTGAGCATAGTTGCACTTGGACAGATGCCCTGAATACCACACCTCTGAAGCCCCTACGCATGTGTGTATAGAGTGAAAGATGACGCCGAGAAAGAAGGACAAAAAAGTTACCAAGACAAAAGTGTCAGGAGAGCGTGGCTCCGGAGACTAAGAAGCCCGAGAATATGATGATGGTGAGAAGAAAGATGAGGAAAAACATGACGGACAAGCGTACAAAGTGGAAAACGCCATAGCAGATTTCTTTGAGGCGAACCCTCTGTACTACGGGTCAACCTGACTACAAGGGCAAGGAAAAGAAGAAGGTCCTCATGGAAAGAATAATTCAGAAAGCATGGGTCATGTTTCAGTCAGGTACAAAATTAATGACAGGACCAATTGACAGGACCTCGACCCAAGCTCGTAGAACATTCCCCGACACAAGCAGGATGCTCGTAGGAAACACGCCCGACTTCACTGACTTTGCACAAGAGCAAAATGTGGAGGAAGGTTGCCAGTTTTGTGCGATACTCCTAGATCCTGCGGACCGTCTCAGTTTTAGCGAGAATCGCCTGATTTTTGGAGGTGAAATCGGTCTTCAATCGTTACGCACTTAAGACCTTATCGTACGATGTCCTACGATCTTTGTGACCACGGTTTTATACATTTAAACCATTGCTTCCGATTCTTTCCCGACTTACGACGTACTGCGCTTATATACCGCGCATAAAACCTCCATCGCAGCAAATCGTACGCGCTTTGTGACCGAGGCTTAAGTTGTGGAGATGTTTTTAACCATAACCACAAGAATTGTGTGATAAACACAGCCCTCATACTAATAAGACAGGAGCCACAATGACAGAATTACTTGCTAGATAAAACAAAGTCTGCATTTGCAAACAACCGGGAGTCAGGCGAAAGTCTTCCGACCAACGGGAGTATGTCATCCGATTTGCGACCAACGATCAATAAGTCGGTCTCTACTCGCCCGACACCTCAAACTTTCAAAGCTCTGCGACCTCAAACATCACCGGCGACTAGTAGCTGATGTTAGAACAAGTTTTGGTGCACAGCGAGCATCGGACGACTCCTAAAAATCGCGCGGATCGAGAAAACACTGGACGAATTACTGCCGAAAATGTCATTTAGAGCTCGCAAACTCGTCGTCCGACCGATTTTTGCACCTTTGTGACCACACCCTTATTTTTGTCTGAAGGAATGTTTTCTTGATAGCATATCATAACAAAAAAGCGAAATATGATTTTCGAAAAAGTCTGACTCGTAGAGCCGGCAAGAAGGCAAGATTTGAACCTTTGTTTGTAAGAATCATGTTGTTATGGTTTCTTTTGATTTGTTTTTACCGTGAAAGACATTATAGGAAGGTATTCAAGAGCTAGGTCCACATTTGGTTGGTTAAAGAAGCACAAAAGCGGTCAGGCGGCTATTCAGGAGGGACACGAGTGAAAAATCGTACAACGCTGGAAAAATTTTGAACACCATGCTCTGCGATGGCTGATTTTGCTTGCGATTTAGCTGCGATTCGCGGCGATCATCGTGCGATATGCGGAATATGCCATCGCAAGGACGTCGTACGATTCTTGTGACCGGGGCTTTACTTGGCACCCAAACAGAACAAAAAAACAAAAGGAAAGCGTACATTCGCGCGAAATCTGACGAGCTGTTAAGAATGACTCGAGTCGTCCATACGTTGTTAAGCCTGGGGCACAACCCGCCGTACGTGCAATTTGTCCGTACGTTTTTTGTGGAGGCCACGTCCGCCACGTATTCCTGAAAACGTGGGGAACGACTGGCAAGAGCAGGGAGGGAGTAAGTCAACGCACGTCACTCGCACGGTTGCGCAAGGTGTATGTACGTGATCTGCACGCCACGCCTGGCTGAGAGCGGTTGCATTCATCGTTCGTTGAGCAAGTGGTAGGTGAGTTGCACGTGCTTACAACGTACGGTCTCTGTGCGATTGCCACGTTAACGTATGTAGTCCCTACTTACGCGTGCTGCTTACGTACGGTTTCCTTACTCACTCGCATGGTGTAAGTGCGTTCAAGTACGATGAACATAAGTTTTTGGGGGATGTATATATATAGGACGACCTTTCAAGCTTGGTCTTTCTTTTGGGCGGCTCTGGTCGAAGCTGCTACAGATGCAACTACCTTCTGCGTCTTCTTACGCATCTTGGAGACGGGTTGGCAGTCCTTCGTCGACTCGGCTTTATATACTGCAGAAACCATGTGCTTGCCAAGTACGTTGTACGTGCGGAGCACCTGCTCCCTCGTTACAGTGCAGGTGTGTTGTGCGTCGGCCTTCACAGGTGAACAAGTGAAGCGCGGAGTAAGCACCCAACACGCAATCACCACGTGCGCATCACACACGTGCTAGGTGCGCCGTCCGTACAGCAATTGACTGTGAGAAAACTTTAATACACTCACGGAGCCAGTGCGTTGTGCGCTCATTGGCTGTACAGGGCAGGCGCGTCGCCCGTACTGGCACGTACGGCGGGCGAATCCGCAGCCCGAACGCAGAGAAAGTTCTGCATGCACTTAAATTTCTACGGAGTGTCTGCGTGCTCCCAAATCCGTCGAATTCCCTACGAGCTCGTACGGAGACGGTACTTACCACTTACGGACACCAAAAGATTGCCCACGTTTTGGCACGTAGACAGCACGTATTTGCAAGTGCGGCGGGTTGTGCCCCTAGCTTTAGTGACTTTTATTCTCTCTTAGATCTGCCCTGTCCGAGCCAACAGTACCTCTCCGTCGGAGACTCAAGCTTAAGCCCCGGTCACAAAGCGCGTACGATTCCTTGCGATGGAGTATTCCGCATATCGTACGATGAGCGCAGTAAATCGCAGCAAAATCGTAAGCAAAATCAGCCATCGCAACGTATCGGATGATGTTCAAAATTTTTCCAGCGTCGTACGATTTTTCACTTGTGTCTCTTCTGAATAGCCGCATGACCGCTTTTGCGTTTCTTTATCCAACCAAACGTGGACGTAGCTGTTGAATACTTTTCTATGATATTTTTCACTGTAAAAATATATCAAAAGAGACCGTGACAACATGAGTATTACATGTACAAGCAAAGGTTCAAATGAAGCATAACTGGTATGGTTATCTCGGTCTGCTTGCCGGCTCTATGAGTCAGGCTTTTTCGAAGATCGTATTATGATATGCTGTCAACAAAAATCATATCATAAGCATTATATCACATATATTTAGAGCCTGCCTTTCTGTTCGACTTGTCCCTATGGTTATTATGATTATGGTAAACTGACCCGGGGCCGACAAGAGCTGAGATTTCATCTAATTATGAACTCACGTGCATGTAGCGATCAAGCAATCGTCTGCATCACCTGTGCGTGATACTAAATCTGCCACGTGCAAAATATTGCCTTGAAGGCAGGCTCCTCTGAGGGAGCGCTGTTTTCTGGTTGCTACTGTGGCAATTGCGACTGATGTAGTTTCCCTTTTCGTCAACATCGACAATATCAGGGAAAACTAAAACCATCACGACATGCCGTTAAGGGCAGGGTTAAGTGGTAGAGGCCTTGTTCTGTTTTAAATTTGGTATCTTTTGTTGCATTTTGTCACTGCAAAAATATGATGAAATTTCCCCCTGTAAGCAACTGCTCATTGATTTTGGGGGATGTTTGCTGGGTGTTCACTCTGACTACAACAGCTTTCTGAACTTTTTAATGTTGCCAGCAGCTTGCCATCTATGAATGGGACTGACAAGGACATTTCGAATAGTAAATTCTGCTGTAAAATTTGGCTTACGGTAGGTACTTCAAGAGATTTAGGTTTTAGTTGGACGGATTGAATAAAATATCATACCACCCTAATGCTGCTGGATGGGGCTACCACTATTCATATTGTCTATGGAACTACTGCGAAAATATAATTTGTCAAATTATGCAAATAACCTTCGAGTGTCAAGTGATATAACACTCCAGAAATAAATCTTTAATGAATATCATTGGTACAATAAGGAGATTTAGCAGCTGCATCAGGTCAGTACATTGAAATAGGAAGATATCAGTACTGAATATATCATATGTGACAGAATAACTACATGGGCCATCTGAGACAAAAAAAGGTAGGAAAAGTCGTCTCAATGATTTAAGGTACTGTGGTTGGTTACATGCTTAAGAAATCCAAAATAGATAATGTTCATCCATGCCCAAACTTACACATTCCGATAATGGAATTTCAGACTTTTGCATGGTGCACAACCAACACGGTAAAAATCTCACTTTCGAAACCAGGGACGAAAAAGAAAAAAAATACACAATAGGTCTACAGACACCCAATACATTTCATGCAGGCCTGAGGGCTACGAACTCTTGTTTGATACTCGTTTTCGCATCGGCTCCTGCAGCTTAAACCATAGTCGTAACGTATAATACAATACGGTTTTAATACGAGTCCTTCTTGCAGCTGCGCGGGTGCCGATGCGAAAGCATTCATGATCATTATTTGCTTCACTGCCCAAACTGCCCATTCAACGCACATGCCTCCTCAACAGACTTGGAAGTTTGAACATTTCATGTGTTAGATGTTAAAACCTTATCTGACAGCGCTATTGTGTACGTTTTACTCAAATGTTCACTGTTAATGTCGTAAAAAATTAACACTCAAATTCTTGCCATAACTGAGGAATACTTACTTGAAACTAGACTTTTAAAACGGACTATCTAGGATGTCATTTCTATATTGTATTTTTCTACCATTTTTTTTCTCAAAACCAATGTCACTTTTTTGTTCTTTTGCTATATTTTAACTGTCCACCTCCGTTCCTGTACATTTGACGTTCCCGTCTATGTGTTTTCTGTTATATGTACCATGTTTTGTCCAGTGGTGCCGTTTTAGTATATCTTCATGTTGCAATAAAAAAGTACACAGTTATACGCCAAAGTGGAGAAAATTATATCCAGTTGCTTGCGCTATTGCTATTTGATGTGTCCTATTCACTACCCTTACATTCATCACTGCACATAGCTAGCCTCCACCAGGCCTTCCTACGGGGATAAAGGGAACGTAGAATTCGGCAAAAATCGTGAAATTGGCCGGGGAGTTACTTCCCCTCTGGAGCTGCGCGGTCGACCAGCTCCTCTGGTAGCAAAACTCCCCTGGTGAATTATTCTCCCAATAGTAAAAGCTAGTAGTCAGTCTGGTAGGGACTAGTATATAACAATGTAAGGTGTATGTATGCCGACGATGCTATCGTTTACTTTTCATACAGTAGCACACAAACTAAACAGGAGAAATCCCGGTCCGTTTACTGTAGTGTGTTCTGTTCAGTTACACGAGGAATCGTCGAAGAATATAGGTCACCAGCTGGGGAACTTGCAAGATCCCAGAAAAGGACGAAACCTCTAAAGATCTATATCTATAAGATGAAGAATAGATCATTGGCCCGGGGAATCAGTCTGCGCTAAGGTTTAGCATCCGTGGCCGGCCAACCTCCCTGGTAGCAAAACTCCCCTGGCAAATTATTCTCCCTATGATAATAATCTTAATTGCAAGTTCATTTCCGAGGGCAAATTGCAAACAGATAGAGTAAAACAGTGTAGTCAGTCTTGCAGCGTTTAGTCTCTACCAAACTGACTACAATAACATGGAAGGAGAGGGAGAATGATTTGCCAGGGGAGTTTTGCTACCAGAGGAGTGGGTCGGATGCGCAGATGGGGAACAGGTATCCCCCTGGCAAATCTCCCGACTTTTGTTGTTGGCCGATCGCGAATTCTACCATCCCCCACCCCCATAGGAAGGCTAATCTCCAAGCAGACCTTGCGGTGGCATAAGATAGTATCATAATCTGGGGAAGCAGTTTAGCCGGCAGAGGAGTTTCATTGCCGACGCCTTTTCCGCCATACCCTCCATTGTCTATGTATGTGGAGAACCTCAATAAATAAATAAAAAATTGGAGACCGCGGGGCCAATGAAACTCCCCAGCTTATAAATG
>NC_049980.1:32116853-32118673 GCF_000003815.2 Branchiostoma floridae | reverse complement strand
CAGATGCTTTGACCCAGAAGTGCCAAGTCAACTGTTGAGGCGTCTACCCATGGCTTGCCCGTGTCCCCATATGGGGACTCATGTATAGTCATAGGGCCTAGTTGAGACTATCTATTTTCACTATTCTCGCTGACTGGTGATAACCGAGGAGTGTAGCCCGTACCGCCATAGGATAAGAAGGCCTGGTGGAGGCTAACATTTGCCACATGCACACCTACGTGGTAAATGTGCACCCATTGTCTGGCTACACTCCTTAGCCAGTTATGATACCAAGTTATGATACTATCTTATGGCCACCGTATCTGCTTGGAGATTAGACTGGTGACACTAATCAGTCACAGGCTCCATGACTCCATGAAACGTCACTCTCCAAGGGACTATCACGTGACTCGTGGCCAACCACTGCCCCCACATCAAAATACCACACAACTTTTCAAGGAGGCAAACGGTAGGTACAAACCGTCCAGAAAGTTACTTTGGTGGCTGACGAATGCGGCTTTGATCGGAAGACACCAGGGCTGAGACCAAAGGGAACGTGTAATATCAGGGGGTAAGTTGCTCTTTATTTATAATAGATACTTCACACGACGATTATCCTGTTTGTTTCCTAGGCAAGGTTATTTTATCGGAACGATGATGGTCCAACTCCAAGATGGCGTCACTATGCTGAACAAACAGAAGAAACACTTTCCATATACGATACTTTAGAATCAGGCCATGGAAGGTATTGATCCCGGCAAGTTATCCAAAATTATTTTTACCTAGAAACTCAACTTATCGTGTCAATATTTCCATGACGTGAAAGAAGAAGAAAATAAATATCCCGTACCCATGCGGTGTGTATCGTTGTGTTGTGGGCCCTTCAAGTGAGTCCCCGTGTCTAGATGTGAATACTGAACAACATTGCATCGCTTACGTATGTTTTTTCGTCATATTTGAGATCATTTGATTGCTTGTAAAGTTGTATGCGTTCTGAGAGTGGGGAAAAATGATAGTGGTAAGCAGAAAATGGTCTACAATGTGTAACGACAACGTCAACATGTTACCACTTCAAGGCCTTCAAGTAGTTGAACTTGATACCAGAAATTGTGGACGGTTTAAGGAATCCCTTGTACGTCATAATGTTTCTTTTAAAATGAGATTTGCATAGATTATTGTAGCAGAAGAGAGAAGACTCCGTTAGACTCCCCTCTGTGGCCACGCAAACAACTTCCCGCCATCGGTGACATCTGCTTGCGATTATCGCATGCTAGTGGTGGGAGTCGGGGGGAGAATCACTAATTGTTGTTGTTTGGATGTGGAAGCTTTAGTTGGAGTACACGAAAGTATTGAAACATGTAACATAGATGTCCAAATAATTCAAGAAAGACTGGCTGCTGTACCTCTATAAGTTAACGAAATGTTGGTTATGTGAATGTTGCAGGTCTCTTTACATTTGCCAAGAAGGTTGTATGTCTGTGTGTGTCTGTCTGTAAACAGCATAACATGATATTTTTATCTTCACCAAGAAGATAATGTTTTTGGTTGTGCCATGTATGTGGGTTATGTGTGTGTTTGTGTGTATATGTAGGTCCAGAACATAACTTGAGATGCTGTAAATGGACCTTCCTGATGGAATGAAAGGTCATTAAAAACTTTCTGTAGGCCGTGTATGTTTGTGTGTTTGTTTGCAGACAACATAACTCAAGAAGCTTTGGCTGATCCCGCATGATAATTGATGGGTAGGAGTCGGAAAAATTAAGGTCAGGTTTGATAACATGCAGACATCCTGGCAGCAAATTCCAGTACTGCAGCGGGGGTTCAAAGTTAGGGGTAAAGTG
>NC_049980.1:32114905-32116745 GCF_000003815.2 Branchiostoma floridae | reverse complement strand
TTTTTGGAATGGAATTGAAGTTTAAGCAGGAGTTTGTCGAATCATTATGTACTTTGGCCCATGATTATTCTGGACCTGCGTGGTATTGCATGTTATTTTGTTTTCACCGAAATTTACTGTAAATGCATGTAAGTTCGCTGGGATTTAATTTCATGTTAGCCGGAAAGTGGAGTGTTCTTGGTGGTTTTGAGTTCGCGATAGTGCCATACATTCTGGTCACAAAACCGTCAAATACTGTAATGAAAAATGTTCGCGGTGGGTTTGAGTTCGTGGTAAGACTGCCTCGCCAAAGCAGCAAACTTTTCTGCTGTCTGTAATATTTCCGTAAACACCCCTACTTTTTTAGGAATGTGGAACAGTCGTTGACTTTTGTAGATCTGTGGTGCCTGAAATTTCTGCAAGCAGATGTTTATCTAGCAACTTACAGCTGATTGTGAGATATAATGACATGCCAAGCAGCTGTTCAAGGTGCAGGTCAGTTAGGGCTGCCCATTGTAAGACTGCCTCGCCAAAACAGCAAACTTTTCTGCTGTCTGTAATATTTCCGTAAACACCCCTACTTTTTTAGGAATGTGGAACAGTCGTTGACTTTTGTAGATCTGTGGTGCCTGAAATTTCTGCAAGCAGATGTTTATCTAGCAACTTACAGCTGATTGTGAGATATAATGACATGCCAAGCAGCTGTTCAAGGTGCAGGTCAGTTAGGGCTGCCCATTGGAAAGCATGTTATAACTTATGATATACTGAATGAAGGCTTAAAAAAGCACTGACCCATTTTTCAAATTCAGTCTTAAAAATTCTTCTCCACCAGAAAGTTACTTTGGTCTAGAAAAGCATGTTCTATGAAAGAAACCTTGCCTTTGACCCCTGTTCCCTCCTGATATGACCCGTAGCACCCTATGACTAAAACCTGTCCTGACACCAGCTAAAGTGCTGAACTGAACAAATTTTGACCCAAGCTTAGAAAGCTTAGAGTTAGACCCTACCTGTCCCTTCTAACTCAAAAAGTCTCCAGATCGGGCAAAAATTTTCATGGAAAAGAAGGTTTTCAAGGATTTTAGGTCACACCCAAACCGTATTCCCATTTTGTGCTCTGTAAGTTAAGAGTGGTGTCAGGTAGAATTGTAGCAGGGTGAGAATGCCCAAGCAATCTCCTAGCTGGAAGGAAAGACTCAAATCATTTAATCTTGGAGAAACATAGCTGCTGCTCTTGAAACATAGTGATTGTGTTGCATAATTTGTCCAGAAACTTCAGATGCATAAATTTTATCAGTGTCACACTGAAAAGGGACCAGGTCATGTCTGAAAAAGTTGATTTCAACTCCTTCCAATTAATCCTACAAAGGTAGTCTAGGGAAATTTCAAAATGTGATAGTGTTCGAATTTTCTTACAACAAAGTCTATGATGTTTCCCTATGTATTCAAACAATGAACATGTACTTACTCCCGCTCGAACCAATCCGTAAAGGCTCCTCCAATGCACTTGGTCCACCATGGCCCTTTGTAGCTCTTTGGCCCTTTGTAGCTTGTATCATGCAGACTTGTGTCACTACGTAGGTTGTCTACGTTAAGTAGGTCACCCTGGGTCTTACCCTACCTTTTTTTCCTTTAGTAGTAGGCTCACAGAGTACAAGATGGGGTGCAAGGATTTTGGGTGTGTACATGTATTGTAATTATATTGAATAAAGCAAAGTGGGGTGTTTTCATAAGGCACAGAAATAGTATAAGAAGTAAGTGCAAAAGTAATTTATGCAACTCTATTTCTATATATCTTGGCTAAAGATTGCCAGTTATGCTATATGGGTAAGTTCATCTGAAAAGTCAGCATGCTCTAGTATGT
>NC_049980.1:32111955-32114805 GCF_000003815.2 Branchiostoma floridae | reverse complement strand
GTACTATAAAGCTCCAATTTTTGGTGCACCTGGGTGCACATGCATCTATTTCAAACCATACAGTCTCAGAGTCAACACCTTCAGTGACCACACAGCACAGGTTATATCTGTCTGCACCTCAAATAAGGCTTGTTTAAACTCTCCTTCAACAAGTTTATCTGTACTACTTTTAAAAGTTTATGTACCCACGTCATGGACCCCCGTGGGTCGTGCATAAATACTGTGTTGTGCTACCTTGACAGAGTGGATAATCCATTAGGACGGGGTAAAATCCTAGTATCATGACATTCGTTTGGCTGTAGGTAGTTAAAATGTTGGAGTTGAACTCCAGCTTTTTAACCAAAAGTGGTGGTACTTGAGGTTTGAAATGTAGGTAAATGTGTATTTAATTTTAAGTGATTGTTTTGCATGACTTTTCTAATTTCTATGTATTAAATATGGGTGTTATCACCAGTATCATGAGTATGTGTGACTCACTGACTAAGAAGAGGAGAAAGTCATCATTTGTTTGGTGGAAAACAGCACTTGTTCTCTGTGCTGTGGCGCTCAGCCAGAGTCCCAATTGGTCGGTGTAAAATTTTTAGTAACATGAAAACTGTCCTAGGCCACTGTGGTGCACAGTGCCTTTTGTAAATTGGCCCTAAATGCTGCAATAGTAAAAGAAAGGCTTACCACTTCAGGATTGATCTTCTAATGTTAATTGATCTTCTAATGTGAAGGAATGGTATTAATTACTTTATTACTGAAATATCAATTTCTTTATCCACAGCCAGCGGCCAATGAGGCCCCAAGGTGGAGGAGCAAATGGAATGAAACTTGGAAGTGAAGATTACACCACAAGCCCCAGGGTGACTACATGGATGTGATCACACCCCCAATATCTGGTTTCTGATGATTTTGGAAAGGAAACAAAATTCTGGAAATCAATGATTCATCATCCATCACCATTCTGTAGTCAACAAATCATCCACATTTTCCAAACCCAGCTAAAAAGTATTCAGTCTGAGAAGAAACGAATAATTCAAATAGTAGCCATAAATGTAACAATTCAGTTCCCAGAATGATTGTTCGGCAGTTGAAACCAGCTACCCAAGCCCTCTGACTGATCATGTCAGATCACTCCCGTCACTGATCTTGGCTGTGTGAGGTGGTTTATGCCATGTTTCACCGTTATATTATCCACTATAAGACTAGAAATTGAGGTTTTTGTGACGCTTTACAGTTTTTCTGGCTTTCTAAAGAACAAGAATGGGTCATTCACTCATTGCCATTTGTATCTGATATTGCTTAATAAAATGTCGTATAGAAATGACTAAAAAACGTTACCAATGTTCAATGCTTTCTAAGCTTTCTATCAGACCTGGTGTAAACATGCTGCCAACTTTTTTAATGTCCCCAGGCATGTCCACTTATATCAAATTATTGTAACAAATAATGTTAATCATTTCAGAAAAAGCATAAAGTTTACTGTTGTAACAAACGTTAACGGTAACGTTTGTTACTTGCCCTGTAATACAACCAAATTACAGCTAAATTTTCCGTGGGAGGATAGTCTGTCTCTAGACTGTGCCATTTAGCTATAGGTAATGCATGTGCCATTGATTTTTCAGTCAGGGTGTATTTCATGTTTTTACTGCATTGCCAGTCTGTCTCTAGACTGTGCCATTTAGCTATAGGTAATGCATGTGCCATTGATTTTCAGTCAGGGTGTATGACATGTTTTTACTGCATTGCCAGTCTGTCTCTAGACTGTGCCATTTAGCTATAGGTAATGCATGTGCCATTGATTTTCAGTCAGGGTGTATGACATGTTTTTATTGCATTGCCAGTCTGTCTCTAGACTGTGCCATTTAGCTATAGGTAATGCATGTGCCATTGATTTTCAGTCAGGGTGTATGACATGTTTTTACTGCATTGCCAGTCTGTCTCTAGACTGTGCCATTTAGCTATAGGTAATGCATGTGCCATTGATTTTCAGTCAGGGTGTATGACATGTTTTTATTGCATTGCCAGTCTGTCTCTAGACTGTGCCATTTAGCTATAGGTAATGATGTGCCATTGATTTTCAGTCAGGGTGTATGACATGTTTTTACTGCATTGCCAGTCTGTCTCTAGACTGTGCCATTTAGCTATAGGTAATGCATGTGCCATTGATTTTCAGTCAGGGTGTATGACATGTTTTTACTGCATTGCCAGTCTGTCTCTAGACTGTGCCATTTAGCTATAGGTAATGCATGTGCCATTGATTTTCAGTCAGGGTGTATGACATGTTTTTACTGCATTGCCAGTCTGTCTCTAGACTGTGCCATTTAGCTATAGGTAATGCATGTGCCATTGATTTTCAGTCAGGGTGTATGACATGTTTTTATTAGCATTGCCAGTCTGTCTCTAGACTGTGCCATTTAGCTATAGGTGTAATGCATGTGCCATTGATTTTCAGTCAGGGTGTATGACATGTTTATATTGCAATGCCAGTCTGTCTCTAGACTGTGCCATTTAGCTATAGGTAATGATGTGCCATTGATTTTCAGTCAGGGTGTATGACATGTTTATATTGCATTGCCAGTCTGTCTCTAGACTGTGCCATTTAGCTATAGGTAATGCATGTGCCATTGATTTTTCAGTCAGGGTGTATGACATGTTTTTACTGCATTGCCAGTCTGTCTCTAGACTGTGCCATTTAGCTATAGGTAATGCATGTGCCATTGATTTTTCAGTCAGGGTGTATGACATGTTTTTACTGCATTGCCAGTCTGTCTCTAGACTGCCATTTAGCTATAGGTAATGGTATCATTTGTATGTGATAGATTTTTAAGGCTTGCTTAGGGAAACTTGTAATGATTTTTCCCC
>NC_049980.1:32085179-32111516 GCF_000003815.2 Branchiostoma floridae | reverse complement strand
TAGATGCAGGTTTAGGACAGTGAAGCTTTTTATAATAACAGACTTGTTTTTTTACCAATAGATTGGAGGGTTAGGACAGTGAAGCTTCTTATGATAACAGTCTTGTTTTTTTCCACCAATAGATGCAGGTTTAGGACAGAGAAGCTTCTTATGATAACAGGCTTGTTTTTTTCCACCAATAGATGCAGGTTTAGGACAGAGAAGCTTCTTATGATAACAGGCTTGTTTTTTTTCTACGAATAGATGCAGGTTTAAGACATTGAAGCTTCTTATAATAACAGGCTTGTTTTTCCACCAATAGATGTAGGTTTAAGAAAGTAAAGCTTCTTATGATAACAGGCTTGTTTTTCCACCAATAGATGCAGGTTTAAGAAAGTAAAGCTTCTTATAAATAACAGGCTTGTTTTTTTCCACCAATAGATGGAGGGTTAGGACAGTGAAGCTTCTTATAATAACATACTATTTGTTTTACCAATACATGCAGGTTCAGTACAGTGAAGAATAACAGAATTCTTTTTTCCCCAGTAAATTTAGGACTGTGAAGTATCCTACAATAACACCTTTTTCCCAATAGTTGAAGAACTAGGGCTGTAAATGTTTTTCCCCCAATAGAAGCATGTTTACAGCTTAAAATGATAATCTTGTAATAACATACTTGTCTGTTCCTGTAGCCTTTGTTGCTGTAAAGGTGTTGAGGTTCTTGTACTGAAATGTTTTATCGCAATATATGCAGCTTTATGGAAAAGATAAGGGTGTGTGGAGCAGATACATTTGTAAAGCTGGTAGTACCGACTAACTGACTCAGAGTTTCATGTCTGTTCAGAGATGATTTGAATCTTCTCATACTGAAAACTGACTGTTTTATTTTTCTTTCTGTTCAGGTAACGGAGGTGGGGGTTAGGGGGCTCTGGGTAGTGATAGCTTAGCAGCTGCACTCTTGAGTGGCTAGGCACACAGGTTCCACCTGCTACACTCTTAAATGTAGGGTGGTAAGCATACTGGTTCCACCCATCCCCTAAATCCTCTCGCGTCTGGCTCCTCGTGCCAACTCCCGGGCAACGGCTTCAGCTGGCCGGCAAAACGACGCGAGGGGTGGTGTTAACATTGCACTATCAAGCAGAGATCTTTCACTAAAGTTTCAGGAATATAAGTACAAAGCAGTGTATATTGTTTGTTTTCTTTACCCGCATAGCCACTGTGGTTAGCTTTGACATGTAAATATCGTTTTACATTTTGTAGCATGCATGACAAGATATATACAGTGTTTACAGCTCACAGTGTTGTATTGGGTATGCGGAGTGCACATAAAACGGTGTCAACAGACTGACGAGTTTGGCCCTCAAATACAATGCATAATTTTGAGGTAGCTGACGTAAAGCATGATCCTCATTAAATAGGGAAGATGGCAAGATAACTGTATCATAATAAAGAACCCCATTTTTGTCAGCGATACCGGACTGTACTTGTTGGTTGCACTGATATTTGATTCCCACAATACTCATTATGATCAAGGTTACATGTATCTGGAACACACATTGGTACTGAACACCTCTCATACACAGGTATACACAGGTAAATGTACCTCTCCTTGGTAATCAACACACCAATAAACATACCTGTCCTTGGTACATAAGAACATCCAGACAGGTAAACACACCTATCCCTGGTCCCAAATTCCATCAAAACAGGTAAACACACCTATCCCTGGTCCTAAATTCCATCAAAACAGGTAAACACACCTATCCCTGGTGCCAAATTCCATCCCAACAGGTAAATGCACCTATCCCTGGTGGTCAACACCACACACAAGTAAATGTCCCTGCCTGGTACTGAACATCATCCAGACAGACACTGTCTCATGTACTGTACCGTACAAGGGAACACCTGTCCCTGGCGCATTATCCACACAGGTAAATGCACTGAATGGTGCTGAACACCATCCGTGCATAGAATGTTAACACATCTGTCTTCAGGCTGACATAAGAAAGGGTGTAACGACACATTTCCCGGTGCTGAACACCATCCACTCAGGTAAACACACCTGTCCCTGGTCACACAGGTAAACACACCTGTCCCTGGTGGTGAACACCATTCACACACAGGTAAACATACCTGTCCCTGGTGCTGAACACCATACACACACAGAGGTTAACACACCTGGTGCTGAACACCACACACACAGGTAAACATGTGTTCCTGGAGCTGAACACCATCCACACAGACAGGTGAACACACCTGCCCCTGGTGCTGAACACCATCCACACACAGGTGAACACACCTGCCCCTGGTGCTGAACACCCTACACACACAGGTGAACACACCTGCCCCTGGTGCTGTCCACCGCGCACAGTTTAACATTCCTGTAAATATGTGGTGCTGAAACCCATCCACACAGGTAAACAAACCTGTCCCTGGTGCTGAACACCTCCCACACAGGTAAATATGTGGTGCTGAACACCATCCACCCACAGCTAAACGTACATCTGCTTGATGCGGAACACCATTCAAAAAGGTTAAGGCATCTGACCCTGGTGCACATTCTGTCCAGATACAGTTAAGTATGCCTATCGTTCCACCAGGTGAGCATACCTGTCCTTGGCACTGAACACTTTTCATACACTAGTAAACCTGGCTCTGAACACCTTCAGTACGCTTGGCTCTGTTAGAAACGGCGTTTAAGTGAAGGGCGTTGCTGTTATATCAAGCCTCACTAGACTACAACTATTAGGGGTTTAAAATCTTGATTCGCAGGTAGTTTGGATATCCAAGAAAGCTTTTGACATCAGCTGCACTTAAAAGACAAGGTAACGTGAGCTAGAAATATATGTGCACTTTTTCTGATTTGTCATCACATAAGGAAACTTTGACACTATAAAGATTTTTAAATGGTAAGTTTTTGTATGTTGATGCCCTTAAGCCCCGGTCGCGTAAATCGTACTGTGATAGCTTATCCAGTATATATATCGCACGATAATCACAGTATTTCCCAGGTGCTGTACATCATGGGAAAAATCAGCCAACGGGAGAATCCTGCGACGTTCAAACATTTTCTAGTGTCTTTTGAAAAGCCGCCTGAGTGCCTTTAAAATCAAATCTTTCCTGGAAAAATGTTAACAAAATTATCTGAAAAAAACGTACTAAGACCCTTACAAAGGTTCAAATCAAGTAGACGTATAGGATGTTAGCCCCTTTAATCGGCCCTACGAGTGAAGCTATTTCGGGCTTAAAATGTGCCTTGTCTCGGATGACAATTAAGACAAAAATACTATCATCAGTCCCGCAGAGCCCTCTTCGAAAATTGTTTTACAATATTTGTCCGTTCCCACTCATGTTTTATTTGCACGAAACTATTCTGTCTTTATATTCAAGGTCTTCAGTAATCTCCAAGCAGATCCTACGGTAGCATTAGATAGTATCAAAAGCCGGCAGAGGAGTGAAGCCGGCTTAGGAGTGTGTTTCGCTACCGGTGTGGCAAATGTACACCTCTTGGCTGACTACACTCTTTGGCCAGTTTGGTACTATCTTATGCCATTGTAGGATCTGCTTTGAGATTAGATCTTAAGAGGTTTCGTCCTTTTCTAGCTTTTCGGGCGACCTATTATTCGATTCCTCTTGCGCGTGAACAAAACACACTACACTAGTCCGATATATAGGGTCATTTTGGACTTTATCTGTGCTACGGTGTGAAAAGTGTACGATATATAGTAGCGACGTCGGCATATATAGACAGCTCAAATGACTACATACATGCTAAATGGCAATGACGCAAGCGATTGGATATGATTTTCCCAAAATCCTGAGTAATTTTGCGAATGACTGTATACAGTTAGGCATAATCATTAAAAGAAATGGGATACTTGAGTTTTCCACAAGTCACATGCGCTATTTTTTTTTTGTTAGACTGAATTAGGCAGGTACGCTGCAATCTCCCAGTCAGATATAATTTGACCAATCTACAAGGTACATTATCGAAACTTTGAGTTTACTAAACACAATGTTGTGATATGATTTTGTGTGTGAATTTCTCTGGACAAATCGCAGAAGATCACACCGTTCTTCTTTTCATTCCTTGAACACAATTGACTCGATCCAGTCATCTGTCAAAAAGGTAAATGTAAAAAGGTACATGTATACAGGGCGCAGCCTAACAAGAATGGAGCATTCTGCAGTCTCCCTGGCATTAAGAGAGTAGTAAGCTTAGGGTTTACACTGAGCGGTAGGTACTTGGCATGGTCGCTGTTTCACGGGCTTCCACTTGAAGTCGGGTAAAAATAAACGTGAGAACTCTGCGATATTAGAAAAATAAGGAAATAAGACTACGTGCATAATGTACCCTGGTCATGAAATCTCAGGAAAATGGCGCATTCAAGAGTATTTATGGAGGGAACCGGATACGATTATGTTACGTTGCGAAAGATTAATACGATGAATAAGTTTATCTGCAAGTTCATGCCCGTAGGCTAATTGCAAGATAGGGGATATGGAGAAAGCTGTCGGGTGAAACTGATGAACGACTTAGACATTCCCCAACTTACACATAAAAGTTCCCCTATTCTCGTTAATACCCCTGTCACATTACACGAAACGTCGGGAGACGTTCGCGCGACGTTCGCCCGACTTCCGTTTGTTTACAAATACAGTCAAACCTGTATTAGGGGCCACCTCTACAGAGGGGCCACCTGTATATAGTGGCCACTTTTTGTCGGTCCCTTGGGTATTGTGTCATTTCTATTATGCCCGCGCATTCCATTCACTGGTTAAAAAGATTTCGACAACAAAATAAGCAACATTTGTTGATCTCTTGCCTTTTTTGAGGGACGTTTTGTGTTACCTTGTCCGCGTGTATGAGGTCATGGAACATCATCATAGATCTATTCACCGTCGATAGCACGAGCCTCGCTTAAACGTGACGTCAACAGGGATAGTTTTTTGGCGTCAAATACGCAAGGCCCTTCCTGCGATAGCGAAGTACGTCCGAAGATCGTATATAATACGAAAGGGGTACAAGAAACACGGATTTCTGTGCATGAAGGTGCGAGAAAGATAAGACTATTTTCTACGGCGATGCTTTTCTGTCAAGTTACATTCATAGCGAGCACGTTGTTATCATAGCAAGACCTTTGTTGTTCAACGGAAAGGTCACATCTACTTATTTACTGACTTTCACAGCGAATGTTCTGTATGTCAAAACTTCGGTTCACAGCGATTGTTCTAAAGTTTAGCGTCAAACTTCTGGTCATAAACAGGCTCACTTAACAACCGGGGAACAATGTACATTTTGCGTTTGCGGGATATGTTGTATGCCACTGGGATTTGTTCAGTAATATACTACTTTGGTCACTAATGATTTCTGAATACGTGCCGATTATATGTACTTTATGTACACTGTGGTTTGTAACAATTGTCTGCCGAGAAATCCAGGAAGATGAGTGACGTGTCCTCGGTCACTTCACGAATTGATTTTCTTAAGTTTTAAAGTCAGTTTTTCACCAATCACTTATTATCTCAGGTGACATCATTTGGCGAAATGCCGTCCTAATTTTCAGAAATTTAGGGGGTCTTCCTCCGTTTCTGACCCATGACGTCCCATGACGTAATTTACGTAGCATATTTTCGCACAGACAAATGATAGGTCATATAAAATGAGGATCCGAAGTGACTTTCCTTTTCATAATAATGCCATCATTGGATGATTCCTTGACGTGCAGAACATGCAACTTACAGCAATTTTGGAGTATGATGGGATCTTCTTTTTCCTGTTCCATATCATGATACAAATTTCACGCTTATATTCTTTTGACATGCCACATGCGCCATGGTACTATTCTGCTCCGTTTTTTGATAGATTTATCTTAAAATCATCATCTCTTAACACGAATTCAAGTCCACAGCAATGTACCTTAGCAGACATTTGGTAAATTTTCTAACACAAAAATCCATGTCAATGGGGGAAAAATAAGTATTTGTTATTCATGTATATTATGAATGTTCAGCAATGCAAAATGAAATTAGAAAAAAAGTCGTATCTGCATGCAGGCGTCGCACGTGGCATTCTTTGAATTTCGCCAGTACAAGTTCGTCTACTGATACCCAGATCCCCTATGATACCCTTGTAAGTGGAGTGCTACATCCCTGGCGGAGGGAAGTGGTACTGCATGTAATGTAGTTTACTTTGAAATACATTGTATACGACTCTGTACAGTGTATTGGACTCAGTACACTGTGTAGGACTCAGTACAGTGTATTTGACTAACTACGATGTATTTGACTCACTACAATGTAATTGACTCAGTACAATGTATTTGACTCAATACAGTGTATTGGACTCAATACAGTGTATTACAGTGTATTGGGCTCACTACAATGTATTAGGCTCACTACATTGTACTGGGCTCACTACAATGTATTGGGCTCACTACAATGTATTTTGCCTCTGTAATACATTGTATTTGTGAAATACATTGTATTTGAAAATCGTAATACATTGTATTTGAGTAATACAGTGGATGTAATACATTGTATTTGAGGAATACATTGTATTAGGCCCTGGAATACATTGTATTAGGCCCAAATACATTGTATTTGGCTTTTGACTGGAATATTAAACCATAGGCCACGTTAGACTTAGTTCCAGACCCTCTGCCGTAACTGGTGTATACTGTCATCTTGTAATAGTACGTGTCCGTGGAGCGGTTGTCCGGTAGACTATGGACAATCAACTGCCAAAGAAAAGGTAACTATTTAGCACGATAAAGCCCTTCGTTGACACACGTCTATTGGTGCAACAGATTACACCAGGCAAGATCCGATCATGACACTTAGATGATTGGCTAGTATTTCAAATTGTGTATTACATTTTGTCTCGTTTCGTCTTAGATGGTTACGAAAGATCTGTTGATCTGTTGGATGAAATTAAAATACTAGTGTCTCATTCTCTTCTCATTAAGAGGAGAGTTTACAATGCGTTTCTTTATAATCCTACCTTCTTCATCCCGGCTTTGTCCACTCTCCTTAGAAAGATGACCCCGACAAAGTACAGAGCTAATGTCGTCAGCACGGTAGCGAGGACCCCTGCGTTGTTCCCTATGTCCGCGAACTTGGCAAACACGGTGGTCAGGTCAATCGTGTTTGGCGCGGTGACAAAGCCAGCCCCGAATGCTGTCATGTGATTACAGGCGCAGACAGTCTTGGTTATTGTGGAGGAAGGATGTACCTGGTGAGACGACATAGATGTTAATGAAAAGTTTGACTTCTCGACTCGAATTTTTGACCGCTTCTCTGGTTCTCCTCGTGTCCTGATGACTGAGGACCCCATTGCTCAGAAAACGTCACCTTCGTATGAAATAAAACGCTTTCTTTCTGATACGAGTGCCTGCGTCCCGATCTTTTTCACCATTTCTATTACGGATTAACGGTTATAGGCTATAAGTGCGGATGACCAGTTGCCCAGAGGCTGTAACAAAGTATAGGTTAGCGCGGCAAAGATCAGAAACGTATTCCTTCATACGCCGATGAAGGTTAGACATCCAGGTAAAAAGATACCCCAAAAAGCGATTACTCAAGCAGCTGGATATAATTTTGGAAACAGTCGGACGTTTTATATAGTATCCACTATATTTCGTCAGTGACGCTGAAAAGATCTGGTAGAAACGGGTTTTATACCTTACTATGAATTGATATGCAAATGAGCTTAAGACAGTTTTTTGGTTGAGCGCTAAATCACAAGTACCAGAGAGTTCAATGCGTATGCCCCGTTTCCTGATGAGGATGGGATTGTACATTCTATCATATATATTAGTTAGGGTATAAAGCCTGTTTCTACAAAATCTCTTTAGTGTTACTGACGAAAGATAGTGGATGTTATCTGAAACGTCTGACAGTTTGGCTACTAGGTTGCGAAAGCAACAGAACCGATGAATGTGCAAGTAACGACAACATTGACACAAATGACCATGGCCAAAAGATCTTACTCTACATCAAATCTTACCGTGCATCCGTTGGACAGCCAGCTCTCTGTGTCCTCCGCCCAATAACGACAGCTCAGACGCAGCACCTTCAGGCTGTAGAACTGGGTCCCATTCAGGCTTAAACCGGATTGATCATCGGGGTCCACAAGAAGTACGCCGTCATCGACTGCATCTTGGTAGACATCGTCCACACCTAGATAGACGTTGAAATGTGAATGCCATAAAACATAATTATGTATACAGTGAAACCTGTACAAGTACCTCTACATAAGGACCACCTGGCCAATGTAACCACTTTGTGGTGATCCCTTAGAGAATTGTTTTCATTGGCACAAGCATTAAGAATCCTGTCAAAGTAACCAATTGTCCACATAGACCAGGTTGTTTCAGTCCTCTGGGTGTTCGTCATGGGCACTCTACATGCTGAAGTCTCCTCTTCCTATTGTTACTCTGCATACAATAATACAATACCAATTCTACGATACACAGGTCATGTAACTGCCATCGTTCCCACTTTTTATAGATGAATGTGTTTCACCCGCAGACCTATTCCTACTAGCTCTGCCACCCTATTAATCACTCCGATTTTTTCAGTTGATCTTACTACAACAGCCGATCTACCAGCTCAGCTTATTTTGATTAATGTTGTACCAAATATGAGTTATTCTTACCAGCAACCTCTACTCCAACAGAATACTTTCCGGTATGATTCTTTCCCGACACGAAAAACATGACAGACCGAGACTCAGGAGCGCCAAGATGGGAGGCAGTCGGTTTCCAGTCCTGCCAGATCAAACATACTTCACAGTTTTTACTATGGGCCAAGCCTCCTCCTCTCCCGAACACGGATATTCTGGAACTCCTGTTCAGCGCAGTGACTTGGACGACGAAAGCATCATCTACGTCTGAGATGTTGAACGCATGGTGCACCACGCTCCCATTGCCGGTGGAATCTACTTCATGAACCAGTCCACTGGAAGAGTAGTCTCCACTGGTGCCATTGGTGGCGATAGAGATCAGGATATCCTCTTCTGTGTCTGTTATTTCCCCGGGGGACATGGTCAATGGAATCAGAGAGATGTCGTAGACACCAGAGTTGATGATGTTTGAGTTGTTTCCCCACGTGAAAGGGTTGTCATGGTAACAGATGACCTGGAGACAAAGAAAGGTTGATATGATGTGAACATATCAGGAAACCGTTTACTTAGTGTCAACGATGTAAATGATATAGCAGCAATTTTGACAAACATTATACTATTTGTTACATGTCGTATCGTCTATTTGGACGAAATACGACATGCGAGGAATGTGCTCAATGCCAGAAGAAGGTTCACGGAATCCATATTGATATTGATATTTTGAAACACATAATGATAAGATTTGTTACCTATTTGTCAACACACGACAGTCGTCAAGTGTTGAATATGCTGAGTGTTGTAAGAGGGTGTAAGAAGAACGTGTCACGTACCTTAACGTCAATATACATGGGCTCAAAGCCTTTGAACAGTTTTTCAGCAGGGGGAAAGGCAATGTTCACGCCTGTGTCGTTTAATCGATCATCTGCCAGATCCTTTCCACGGATTTTCTGGACTTGCAGACAGAGGCTGTCGGTGTCGATGCGTATTGCTGGGCCACCTGGGGTCAGCTCTCTTCTCAGACGGTCCGCCATATCGTTTAGTATCCTCCTTCCGCGTGCAACAACGGCTCGTTTCTGCCAATTATAATCAGCATTTTGGCATAGATGATGTAGATCATAATAAATAGCAATTTGATCGTTTTGACAGTTCAGTTTCACATTTTTTTAAATGCATAAAAGAGGAAATACACTGAAAACGAAAACGGCATGGCTGAAGGTACAACCTCACAGAAAACAAATAGGAAATCATACCATTTCGTCACGTTCTTCCTTCATTTGTCGCTCACCATCTTCTCTCTCTTCAGGTGACAAAACGTCATCATACGTTGTAGGATCGTCCTCTGCCTGACTTCCTCTGCTCTGTGCTTCATAGAAGAGGTGCCCAGCCGAGCGTACCATGTCTGAATCACAACCAAACCTTGTTAGGGCCGTAGTTACAGGACCGGGTACAGGGGTGGCGAAAGTGGAAAGAGTGGATTACTGTCAAAATGGACTGGCCATATCTCTGCCATTGAAACAATGACGTACATCCAACACTACAGGACCGGGTAATTATATTTCAGCCATACATAGTATGGTGAAATATATTGTATTCGTAATGTTTCTTTCTTTCTTCTTTCTTTCTTTCTTTCTCCTGTCAAATCTTCAAAGTGATTCATCTCCGCCGTTCCTGGACCGAATGACCTGAAATTTGGCACAGGGGTAGAATGGGCCAATACCTTGATGCTGTTTTCTCAGTTTTTTCATATCTGCCTCTAAAATGATTTTATTGAGATTTTTTGGTCAATTTTAGACCAAAACTGTATATTTTGGCCCCTGTACCCTGGTATTACAACCAAATGAGCTGAAATTTGACAGAGATGTGCCTTGATAATGCCCCCATATAAATTCGATAACACTTTTGGTGTACAGTACAACAAAATGCTTATTTTTGCGATTTTTTGACCAATTTTTGACCAAAAAAGGACACTTTTGGCCCCTGTACCCTGGTATTACAACCAAATGAGCTGAAATTTGACAGAGATGTGCCTTGATAATGCCCCCATATAAATTCAATAACACTTTTGGTGTACAGTACAACAAAATGCTTATTTTTGCGATTTTTTGACCAATTTTTGACCAAAAAAGGACACTTTTGGCCCCTGTACCCTGGTATTACAACCAAATGAGCTGAAATTTGACAGAGATGTGCCTTGATAATGCCCCCATATAAATTCAATAACACTTTTGGTGTACAATACAACAAAATGCTTATTTTTGCGATTTTTTGACCAATTTTTGACCAAAAAAGGACACTTTTGGCTCCTGTACCTTGGTATTGCAACCGAATGAGCTGAAATTTGACACAGATGTGCCTTGATAATCCCTTCATATGAATTCAATAACACTTTTGGTGTACAGTGCAACAAAATGCTTATTTTTGCGATTTTTGGCCAATTTTTGACCAAAAAAAGGACACTTTTGGCTCCTGTACCCTGGTATTACAATTAAATGACCTGAAATTTGGTATAGATAGGCATTAGATACTTAGTAACAAGATTCAAGTAAAATTTTTGACATAAACAACTTTAAAATGATTAATTTTTGCACTTTTCTGAGGGGAAATTTGTTTTCTTTTGGCCTCCTGACGTGACCTTCCGTGACCCCGCACAGAGCCACACCTGTGCGCGTCAGCCGGAGAGTTAATTGAATCAAAGACCTAGCCAATCAGCGAAGAGGAAGTTGGCAAATGATCAACGCACCATCTTCTCCAGTTACATGTTGCTGTTACAGCTTACCTTTGCCACTTCTTCTGTGTAAATTATTTTGTCTCTCTGGTCCTGCTAAAAACATAATATCGTAATTGGAACACACCGCGGAATTGCACGGAGAACGGGCGCGTGGTTGGAAGGGGGTGCACTATACCGGCCGAACGAAACACGGCACAATTAACTGCCGCTGTGTACCTTTATACATCCTCTGTTGTTCCTTTCTTTCCTGTTAGTAGTTGCACAAAACAAAAATCTGCATGAGCATACAAAAAGTCATGAGAAAATGGGCGTATACTGACAAGAATTTTCATTTAATTTTGGTCCGTCATAACCGCTATGACGTAAAACTTTACTGCTGGCCGTAGCATTAAAAATGGCGGGAAAATGGCGGCGTACGTTCAATTTGACCCATTCAGTCGTAGATCCGGGCTATAATGCAACGGTTCCTCACACTTTTGCACGAGTTGTAGGTCACCAAAAGAAATTCAAGATTGCTGTTGAATCAGTTTCAGTTTATTTATTTTACCAGCAGTAACACTCAGGTACATAACAACCTGTTTTGTCATGCTCGTCATGTGCCGTGAGCACATGTGATTATTATCTACAAATCTGGCGATGAACGTGACAGTGTGTTTGTCCCACGACGAGCTCGCCTGCCCCGAAAATGACCTGAAAACTTTTGGCCTTGTTGTCTTCGAATGCATTGTTATCGATGCTTTGTAAATTATGTATTGGACACCTAGATGTCTGAAGTGTGCATACCTCAGAAATAACTATTGTTGCATGTGTAGATCTCTTTAAGTTCCACTATTTTTAATCGACCGGTATAAGGCTTATGACCGGTATTATGCCAATCCATGTTATCAGTTCTTTGGGGCATATCTATGATAATCGCAGCAGTCACTTAACTTCTCTTCAGGAGTTTAGCGTAACACTATTTCAGGTCAAACCGTCAAAGGCAACTAAAAACAAACTTTAACGTTACTAATTTCAACAGTACTTATAACTTGTTATCCGAAGTTGAAACGCTAGCGATGGTATTTTCGCTGCGCTGTTAGCTCCGTGCGACTGTTGTTGACGGTCTTATAACGGTATATTTTGCACCCCTGTACCCTGGTATGAGTAACATTTGGTATAGATAGGCATAAGATAGTTGGTAAAATGATCCAAGTAAAATTTTTGGCATAAAGTACTGTAAAAGGCTTAATTACAGCACTTTTTTTAGGGGAAATTGGTTTTCTTTCGTTCTCCATGCCATGACCTTTCGGACGTTCACCCCACAGAGCCGACATCTGCACCTGCGTCTAGCCGGCAGGAAGAGTTAATTCAATTAATGGTTCAGCCAATCAGCGAAGAGGAAAGCGAAGGCTAATTAATATTCATAAGCGGGACCACACAATACGTTAACTTGAAGACTCAGGCCGTACAGACTTCTCGCCAGGATTTTTTCAAAGCGTCGGACAGGGGTCCGGGGGCCGCCGAATGTCCCTGGCGGGGTCCAGGGGCAGGGCCACTGTGGGGGGGACCCAGGTGGGCGAAGCCCCCCCGGAAGCTCTTGCATTTTAGACTATTGAGAAGGCTTCTTTTATCAGTTTTTTTAGGGCCATATCTACGATAATCGTAGCAGTCACTTACTTCTCTTCAGCAGTTTGACTTTAAAATATTTCGGGTCAAAGCTTCAAAGACAACTAAAACCTCATAAACAACAAACTTTACTTAGCTCAACAGTATACAAAAATATTGTACGGGTTGCCATCCTTAGTTGAAGCGCTTATTTATAGCGCTAGTATCTTCGCTGCGCCGTTAGCCGCCGTACGACTTTTGTTGACGGTCTGATATCCCTACGTCGCCGCCTCGCTGATATTCCCACGGACATGTTTCAAGAAAAATACCCAGCAAAAAAACGCTGTTCTGCGTCAAATTCTATTCTATAAAACATGTGGGACTCAGTGTTACAGTCTAAATATTTTGTAGAAGCACCGCTGTAGGAAAGAAGGTCCAAGCAATGTAAAACATCACGTAGCATGAAGTTCGCTGTCAACTGGCACACAGCACATGACTGTTTGAAACTCTAAGTCTAATCAACAGCCGTGTTTGATTGATAGCCGGCGGTCCTTTGATGAAGTCGGCGAAAGGTGCGTTAGTTAGAAAATCTGCGTTTAGTTTTGATACGTAATTATAAGTTAGACAGTGGCGAGAATGATTATTTTCTCATCAATATTTCTCTTCAGAATTATTTGAACTTAATTGTACATCTAAACAATTGGCTTACCTGTGCAATGTTTATATGATTAATGATCAGTGTACTGAAATCATGTGTAACGTATGGCTCCTAGTCAATAGATCAGCATTTTCTCTATAGTGACCACCTGTCTATAGTGGCCACATTTCCTAGTGCTGTTGTTGTTTGACATAAACTTTGAACATTTAAATTGTAAGTAACTTTAAACTGCCAGAGTTTCAGCCCAATAAAACACTCTCAGCGCCAGGGTATGAACAGACTGACCAGACAGACGAAAATAAATCCTCGAACAAGGTTCAATCGTATCTTCCGGGTCTGGCAGGAAGTTGTTAAACTAAAATAAGAATAGGCTCGATGGCTGATTGCATACAAAGTAAAACAGTTTAACAGTTTTACAGCTTGAAGAAAACAAACGCTCCTACAGTACCTGCACCTGCTTGATAATTATTAAATCGTATGCCCTACTTGAATAAAAAAAGTTCACTGCAATAATAAATGTACCCACATCACAAGGAGCTTATACTTTTTTAAACTTACACCTAGTTATCGTACTGAAAATTGTTAATGACATTACATGAAGTCATTCAACAATTTTCAGTCATGATGAAAATTTTCTGAATGGAAGGTGTGATTATTGTCATTTTCTGAAAAATAGAAGCAAGCTCTGTTTTTACCTGGAATCAATTCACAATACCAGTCCACTTTGGGGGATAATGTACTGTTAAGAGGATGTTCCATTTTTGCGCAGGGGTGATTTGGAACAGTCCAATGTTGCGTGGGAAGGGGTATGGCTGAAATATGCTGTATTTGCTCTTAAGCAAATGTCGGCCTTTCTAGTCTGATAGATAACCTTATAATTTTGTCAGCTTAGATATTTACAAAAGAAGAAAGACCAGACACTTGAGCTTTCTGTCCTTTTCAAAATGCATCCATTTTTTCAATAAGCAGTATTTCTAATTGCTACAAGGAGGGGGAATCAGAGGAAAGTGGATGTGCACGTCAATGGCTCATGGATGATTTTTGTTTCATTATTTCACGTGTCATTTATGTTTCAATCAAGTTATGCTTTGTGTTGACACATTCGTTACTACCAGTAGTAAGTTTCATTTTGTTTAGATTGAACTTTTGTTGTTGGGTTGGTTCAAAATAAAAATAAATAAAATGAAATAAAAACTGCTACAATCTTGGACCTGGATAAAATCTTACCTGTACTGATGCGCCTCACGTCTTCCGTCGTCATTATTTTTCTCGCAAGGTCATAGTTCAGGTTGTCCAAAACGGTGACGTAGGAAAGCTATAGATGCAAACAGCAGCGTTGAGGAAAACGATATTCATATATAACGCCCGGAGAAGAATTTGCTGTGTCTTACATATACATCAGCTAGACATACTTTTCCCGGATGTATTGAAATAGTTCTGGAATTTTCGAAACTTCGTCGCCTTGCGTAATGTGACGAACTTAAAAGCCAACGCTAAGAACTTGTAAGATTCTAGATCTTAATAAAGTCAAAGTCAAAGTTATTGATTGAACGACAAAAACGGACCTGTTCTTCCAATGTCTTGTAGCTACACGCTTTGATGACAGCTTCAGTTAACTGAGCGAGGACACCGACAGCGTCTGTGGTCCTCAAACGCTCTGATGCAGATTTCAGTGTTTCCAAGGCTAAATTGCAGGTCTGGTGCATATAAGCATAGTCATGAAGGATGCAGATAGATAGGAGTAATTTATCAAACGGATATGTGAATAAACAAAGAATATGTACAAGGCAACCAACATTCATTCAGTGACCAGCTTGAATTACACTTGGAAAGTAGACGTACTATTACATGCTTTTGTGTAATTCCATAGAACTGTGCAAGCTACCCAAAGTCGATAAAATAAAATGTTAACCGATCATCACCAAAAGCAACACAGATCAGAAAACAACCTGGCTATTCACTCACGTTGTCGGTCAGCGTTCTCGCGTTATTGGTCAACGTTCTGTCAGCAGTCCCAGGAGTAACAGGGCGGTCATCCAAGTCCTATTGCGGCAAACGTACATATTACTCGTGGATCAACATGATTTGTGCCATGGTTGCTTTTTGTTAGTATTAAAGGAATATTGGAGAGTTAAAATTGGAAATATTCTGGATAAAATGTGCACTATATTTGCACATTTATACCATCATTTTATACTTTGAGCCGTTAAAAACGGCACAGAAACAAGCCGCACGAGGATTCCTGATCACAGTCTAAGTTTATAGCTTCCACTATTTCGTGGAATTCTCGTGAGGCTTGTGTCTGTGCCATTTTTATCCGCTCAAAGTATGAAATAATGATATAAATGCGGGAATATGGTGAGGTAGATGTCAATATTATACAGACTGCCTTCTTCCTTTATTCCTTTATTCCGATACCCTTTAGGGCTAGTCTACCAGGGTTCGTATGAAACAATGAAACATACATAAACAAACGCAAATATATACACAAACATACATGTATATATACAAACAGGTAATAATAGATACACAATCATTAAAAAAACTATTGGCTTGAGAAGACTTGATACATTGCCTTTTTAAAGCGTGAGATGTTGGGCAGAGATTTGATGTATGGTGGTAGGTCATTCCAAAGACTGATGGCACGGTAGAGAAAAGTTCGCCTTCTCCAGAACATTTCCACATTCAATGCTCTAATATTGCTTAGGTTGCCTTTAAGGCAGACGCTTTTAGTGAAGACACATTCTTCGTATTCACATAGTAACTACAACAATAATGAAACAACCATTTGTAGCAAACTTGATGCTTACCGGCTGCATTACCCTTGCTAGTGCCTCTACAAGTGCCACTGGCTCCGATGCCGTGATGTTATTGACATCCACGACATCAATGGCGGGGATGGCGAGACCTTCGACCATCGACGGTGGGAACGTCTGGAAACCGCAGAACATAAAAACTCCTTCAATGTGTGTGTGTCACTGTTACGTGCTGCGCCACATTGGGCTGTCCATAAGCAAGCAAAACACGAGGCTGTCCCTGCACGTATACGTAGAACTGGTAAATACATGTATAGTCATGTTTATATTTTATAGATCATATACATATATATATAAAACTAAAGTGAGTCGTTCGACCGTCGTTCTTTGGACTTATCAATTCTAGAGGAGTAGGACTGGTAAATGCCACTTTCTCTCGGGAATATTCTTACGTTGATACAGAGAAAGATCAAAGTTGATTTCTGTTAGTATTTCGGTATGGCGGCCTTGAAAAGGTGCCTTCTAACAAGAAACACCTGTTCCGCCATAGCTTAAACTGTGTTGGAGAACCTTAATAAATAAAAAGAATTCATAAAAAAGAATAAAGTGTGTCAACTCCAAGCAATTCCGACCATCCGATCCATTCGACAGTTTAGAGCATGATAACGATATTACCTCGCTTGTGTCCACGTCGTCGGCAACGAACGCGTCGGAAAGACTCTGGTCTGACAGACCTGAAAAAGATATGTCTCAATTAACTTCATTACAGCCTCATTTGAGTGTGCTAATTCTTTGTAACTTTCTTGTATTTGGAAAGTGATGAACAGAGATGATTTCCACTGGTGTTACAGTTTGCTCCGTGGCATGCTGACCTTATTTGGACAACAATCAATAAACCTGTCAACCAACCTTTAGTTTCGTCACTCGAACTGCTACTGACTTCGGATTCTTGATTGGGGTTTTCGTATTCCAACGATTCATAACTCGATGGTGGTCCAAAGTCTCCAAACCCATCGTCGCTTAGCACATCCGATTCGGTACTTTCTTGAATTGCCTCTTGGCGGCCTAGGTAGGAATGAAAGTCAATGCATTCATCATTTTGGAGGTTAGTGAAACGATAGGTTGGCGAAACGATATTACAACCCTATATTGTCTTGTATTGATATTGACTCAACTATACCTTATAGCGATAGTAAAGTATACGTACCAAGAAAGTCGATCTTACCTTCTGTTGTATCTGGCACGAAGTTCTCTGTCGTAGATCGTGCTTGTGTGGTTAACGGCGTAGTAGCTAGAAAAGCATTTTTGAAATTGTCAGTTTTCACATATTGACGCAGGTGACTCACGATAACTATATCTTACACTGCAAGAGCTGTAGAATTTAACTTATATGGAGGTTAACTCCATCACACAGAAATAATGCAAGTTGGGGTATATTTGCCGTAGTTATTGTGAAAATTATGGTTGGCGAAGGTATGAGTCTGGGTACTTCCTTGAGTTTGCAACATTTTGCCTTATAAAACAACATGCGAAATGACTGCCTATTAAAACGACGACTTTACAGAAAAAAATGCTCTCGAAGCGCCCTTTTGAAATTGTCAAGACTGTTGTAAGAGGACAGGAATACAAACCATTGGACACACTTACTAGTAGATTCTGTAGATGAAACGCCCGTAGACATTGATGTTTGCTGCACGGTAGCCGTTTCTGGGGCAGATGAAAAATAGATTGTCTCGCTATACATTGACATCTGTGTTGATGTCTCTTGAGCTACAATGCCATTGTTTGAGATTACACAGTCGGACTTTACTTCAGAAACGGATGCACTGCGTGGTGAATTACTAAACAGTCCTACGCAAGAAGACTCATATCTACGCTACTCTATTAACCTCACAATTTTGTGGCACATAGAGCAGCGTGTCAGATTGGTAGAGTGGTAGATTATTTTAACGACATTTTTTCTATCACAAAACAATGTAAGCCGATCTTGAGTTTGGCGATGTGAGCGACCAAAGATTTGTTTTAAAACGGCGATGGTCATTATGGTTCATGGTGGCTCGTGCATACTGGAAAATCATGAAGGAGGCAATTTTGTCAGGTTCTTCTTAAGTTATGCTTCAAACACATTTCCAAACCGGGGCCCGGTCGGGCAGCTTTCGGGAACGAAAAGTACAAAAACATTAGTCAAATTGAATTAGTCATGAGCATGATTTGCATGTTAGACACTCGTGTCCGCAAACATCCCGGCCGGACCCCGTCTCTCGCTGTCAGGGCCTCCTGTTCTGAAACTGTTCTCAAATTCAAGAGATGGTAAACCGGTACGGGGCGGTACTGACTTGGGGTTGGAGAACAGCTTATTCTTATCATTAGGGTTCTAACCTGTTATCCACGGAACAGACACACCACTGCTAACGCCCGCATGACCGACGGCGTAGAGCCTGGCGACGTAAGGCTGAAGCGGGGCTAGCCCTGTTAGATCCGCTGTTGTTAGGCTGTTGCTCAGGGAAATTTTTTCTGCCTCTGATGGAGAAAGGACCGGGATGAGCTCCAGCAGGTACGCCACAGCCTCGCCTTCAGGCGCCGCCCAGACCAGAGTAGCGGATCGGTCCGTCACGGTCACGGCACGGAAATCACGAGGGGAGTCCACGACTGTGATGAGAATTTGAAATACTTAGAGATTACACTTAAACGGTTCGCGATCGCATTATTCCTTAAATCATTACGAAAACACGACTGAAGCATAGCGTTGATTCATTCGTTGACTTGTGTCTGAGCCTGAAACGTCCTAGCAAACAACGTTGATGTTTCTTCAACCTGTCATTCAGTTGGTAAGAAATCATATCCCAATTATGTTATGTCTTTACTACCACAGAGAACACCTGGTTTGAGTAACAGTAATAAGTATATGGCAATTCCGTGCCCGAGGGCTAAATGAAAACAGCACATTAAAATTGTATGAGAAGGTAGAAAAATGAGATTCATCAATAAGTCAACATATAGAAAAAAAGTATTTAAAATGTTAGTCAGATGACAGTTACCCAAGCACCTTGACAGATTTTGGAATCGGTCAGACGTTTCAGGAAGAATCCACTACCCACCGTCTATGAAATGTATGTTGCGTATCTTTTTAACTGGATTCTGATAACCTTCGTCAACATGTTCAAAACCTATTTCTACTACGTCTTCTAACTTGCTTGACATACGTTTTCTTTACTTACCAGTGTATTGTTTGAGACTGCTGACGCTACCCTGAAATGCTGTAGTGATGGCTCTTACGGACACGTTGTATTCAGCTCCTGACAGAAGCCCTCTCAGATGCACTTTTGGGTACTGCACGTACAGCTGGTCAATGTTCTCGCTGCCCATCAGATGGTATGTAACCTGATACCCGATCACTACAGACGACGGGACGTTCCAGGTGACGTAAAAGCCTTCATCTGTCACCAGGGAGACCATCAGATTGCGAATCTCGTAGTTTCCTGGAATGTTCAAATACCATTACCATTCAGAGCAAAAATATCCAGAAACAAAAACAGACAAACGCACCGAGAATGATTATGCCTCCTTTTTTGTAACTGTCCTTGTCTGTCAACCACAGACTAGTTGGGCAACCCTGGCTGTGCATGCTGAACAACCAGACCAGTACATAAGTGAATAAAATAACTGTTACATGATCGCCCTGGAAAATGGTCGTACCTCGTAGCATGATCATCCTTGAGTAAGACAGGTAGATGTGGCTTCTTGGTGTCATGTGGTATACCTCCAACAGGTACAGGATTTCCAGCTCAAGATTGGTGAAGTTGAAGAAATCCGTGTCCCAATAAACATTCCAGCTCGTCGTCAAACTGGTCCTAAGGTTTGTCTGAGCAACTAGCACGGTACTGCGGAAAACACAGGAAAGAGTTGCCAATTGATGTGTTTTGTCATGAGCCCCTTCTCGTTCAGTCGTTTTGAACACATCCACACAATTCGGACATTGTGTTCCTGAGGTACTCTATCTATGGTTGAGATGAGTCAACTGGTAGGTTTCAAGACGGTCAACTTTAATACATGTACATGAATGGGGTAACAAGTCAATATGGCTGCAGTGGCGCCCATAAATCAAGAGTAAACATATTTTGTTGGCAACATGGATGACTGTGACATCTATACGACGTGTAGTGAGGTACAGAACATACCTTGATTTACAGGCGTACTCTGATACGTCCCAATGTACCAACACAGCGCCAGGCCCAACTCCATCTATCAAGATCACCTCTGTTGTCGGGTCTATCAATCAATTAATCAACCATGAATGAATCAACCAGTCTTTCAGTCAATGAATCACTGAATCAATCAATAAACTAAAAAGGCCAACATTTGCTTGAGAGCAAATACAGCATATATCAGCCATCTCCCTTCCCATGCAACAATAGACTGTTCGAAAATCACCCATGTGCGAAATTGGAACACTTCTGCGTAAATATGACTTCTGCTAATCACACTAAAGCCCAAAAATGAATCTTAACAAATCACTCCGTGCAAGAATGGACTCTTCCAGTGCACCTCATGTAAAAGGTAAAATAGACCAGTCCAAACACACTTCCACTAAAAATGTAATTTTGGATCATCACCCATCAAAAACTGAATTTGGAAAAAATCCCCCTCCATGCAAGAATGGACTCTTCCAGCACACCCAATGTATAATTGTAAAATATACCAGTCCAAAAATACTCCCACTAAAAGAGTTTGATGTCGTCACCAAAGTCATTAAATGGATTTAAAATAAATGCTCTCTTCCGTGGAAGAATGGACTCTTCCAGCACAACCTATCTAAATTTTAAAAACAGAACAGTCCAGAAATACTCCCTCTGAAAATTTGGCCTCATAAGGCATAGGAGCCAAAGGTAAAAATTTTTAGTCTAAAAATGGCCAAAAAAATTCACAAATTCAACAATTTCAAAGTAATGTGGCCAGAAAAATGGAGCACTGTCAGCATATACTCTGCACACCTTTATACCAAATTTCAGGTCATTTTTATTCAATACAAGGGCATAGGAGCCAAAAATATACTTTTGAAGTGATGGGTGCAAAAAGGATTCATGGGGTCCCGGGGGCATATGTTGAATGCACCTCTGTACCAAATTTCAGGTCATTATGTTGTCATACCAGGGGACTGGGGCCAAAAATATATGTTAAAAATGACCCCCAAAAAACCTTAATATGATAACTTCTAAGGCCTCTATAAAAAAGTGAAGAAAAAAACGTCTGAGGGTATTTGCGATCTCTACCTTCCTGTCAGATTTCAGCTCATTTGGCCCAAAAATGACAATGTTGAATCCATTTGAAGATTTATCAGGAGAAGAAGAAACATGACAAAAGACAATATATTACAATCAATACTATGTTTGGATTGAAATATGATAAAACTCAATATGTTAGGCTTTGTCAATGTAACAACTCTAAGATGTTCAATAGAAACTTACTGTGAATGCCACAGCCTAAAATATCCACTCTCATACTCATCCAGTTGTGCCAGGACTGTGGCAGAAAACGCACATAACGAGCATTAGCGGGATTATCCAGTATGTTTTTTACAGTGGTGCTCCTGTCATTGTTGCCTGGAAACACCTAAACGGTAAAAAAGATAATTGACATTTGACATTGATAATTGTTATTTTTCTACTCTTTTACACAATGGATTCAGCTCTTTTTTGTTAATTGGCCTGCCTCACAAGCCCCGCCCCTCCCCGGGGGTTCCAGGCTGGACAGCACATGTTCACCAGGCCTGCGCCTCCCACGGTTATTCCCGCTCAAAGCACGACCGGGCGGTATTCTTCGCTAGTCCGCTCTGTCGTTTTCTCAACCCAACACCACCCTCCTGATCACCACCAATTTCAATACATGTAGTTAAATTTGTAGCCACAGTTTTTATGTTTTCTTTCATAGATGTAGCGTAATTTCAAATTGAGTGATGTAATCAGAGTCATCATCTGGCCGTACTTTGACTTTGTTTAGCCTCTGTCTGGATCTTGTTTATAGTCATATCTACTCCTATCAAGTAGATATGACATCAAGTGGGTGAAATAATTAGTCAGAATCAGAATGTCTGCCTGTGATTTTGCGACAGAGGCAACCAGTATCAATGGCAAGTTCAACATGATTCCTAACAGATAACTGTTCTGCCTCGTAACGTTTGTATCAAATGTTCATTAGTTGGTTGACTTAGAAGTGAAAAGTAATGAGAAAACATCTTTGTAAGTTAAGTATGATACCTTTTCAGGACCATCGTTGCCTGCATATGTCGTCCAACTAATGCCATCTAAACTGTACTGTAATTTGTAGGAGGTCACCCACTGGTCAAGGTTACGGAGGCGACCCTGAATGATGGTGCCTGTGACGCGATGTATTTCTCCTAAATCCACCTGTCAGCGAGTGCATACATGTTTTTCGTTAAAGAATACAATGTGAAATGTAAGAAAGGCAGACCCAAATAAACCTTGATGACGTATACTGTTAGCTGAAACCCCATTGTGCAGAGTAAAGTATTCTCAGTGAAGCAAATATATTGAAGTCCGTACCAAACGCACCCCAGTGGTCATCAGCATAGGATAAACGAAAGATTACCTTCCATCAACATAGACGACATCGCCACCGATGAAGTTAACAAAAAATAGCTATATTACGGAGAGGCAGAACCGTGATCATTTAATGTACCAAAATATATGCCTACCTGCAACCATTCGCCGATAGTGTTAGTTCGAACTGACCAAGCGCCTACACCATCGACTCCGTTTAGTCGTCCGCGGTAGGGCTCGTGATCAGTGTCCCAGTACGAAGATGCAGTGATGCTGTCATCAGGTATGGCACCAGATTCCATTCCAAGTGCAGTGCAGACTGGAAGGGCGAAAACTTGAAACTTAAAATTAGGTAATAACCAAAGGTCGACAGTTGAGGGGAAATGTTTTTTTCAGTTTATCATTGCTTGGCTGATACGCGTCGGAGGTTCACCAGGCTTTCATCCGTGTGATTTGTAGTGAATCACCAACTCCAGACTACTCTTTTTGGAATGGTGTGGTGGGTTCCTTAACGTACGTGGGGTGTGTCTCTCCCCAAATAAAGGACCTCCATTTAACGCCTATCCGAGGAACGTCCATAGAAGAAGCTAGGTACTCATTTTCACCTTATTGACGTGAGTAACGTCGTGTCAAGTGCCTTTCCCACGGGCACAAGGTCGGTGACGTGGCAGGTTTTGAACCCGGGACCTGTGCTCGCGAGCAAATACAGCATATTTCAATCCATCTTCATCCCAGTGCAAAAATGTACTGTTCCATATTAACCTTTTGCAGGAATTGACCTGTCGCACACCATCATCCCACTCCTAACTGGACTTTTTTTTAAAAGTTGCCCCCCCCAACTAAATACTGTAAATGCAGAAATATTCGCGGTGGATTAATATTCGCGGTTTTCGCGGCGGCCGCTTCACCGCGAAATTAAATCCACCGCGAATATTTCGTCTGCTGGCGCCGCCTAAGGTGCCCCTTTTCCGCTCCATGTACATACTACTACTGTCTTTGTCACTGTATAATGAAATGTTTGACATACTTACTACGGTGAAGTCTTGACTGAAGACACACATGTAATTTTTTCATACGACCAACTGTATTACAGTACTGTACAGTATGTTCACCATGATACAAAGGTCGTACTACTGTATACTATTACGTATTGACAGGGTAGATACGATTATTTATTTATTTATTTTATTTATTGATCTTTAGGGTAGTCCCTTCAGTTAACGTGGTAACTGATTTCCAAGGGAGCCCTATAACAATAATAATAACTCAAAGTACAAAAGATAAATACAAACATAGGATTGAACATAACAAAGCAATAATCCAATTCGGGTTTGTAAATCATACAAGCAACTTAGGAAAACTCAAAAGAATAACAACTCATACTTAATAACAAAAACAACTCAAGATCACAAACTCATAGGGTCATTGGACGGTCATTGCGGCCAGAGGTCAGATGTCAGTGCCATTTGTCCTGATCAATCGGACTGAACATAAGAAAGAATAATCCAATTCGGATCAGTAAATCATATACGCAACTTACTAATAACAACTCATACACAATAACAACTCAACATCACAAAAATCATAAGGTAATTGTAAAGTCATTGGGATCAGAGGTCAGATGTCAGTGTTATGATATCAGAGACTGTTTAAAGGCTTTAAGAGTAGTTGCTTGTTTTGTCTCAGGTTTAAGTGTATTATATATTTCAGCTGCCCTGTATGCAAATGTGCGTTGACCTGCTCTTGAAGTGTAGTTAGGTTTATGTAGGAGTTGTGCTTGTCTGGTGTTATGACTGTGGATTTGGTTATTGAAACGAAATGTGTTGAGTAGGTAGTTGGGTGCTAGGCCATGAAGGCATTTGTACACCATAATGCAGATCTGCCGATTTCTTCGCTCCTGCAGCAGACTCCAACCCAGTGCCTGATGCAGCTCCCCAACATTCGACCTTGGTTCACGTCGGAGGATGATTCGTGCGCCCCGGTTCTGGAGGATTTGGAGACGCTGCTTGTTGGCTGCACTGCAGTTGTCCCATACCACGTTACAATATTCAAGGAGTGGTAGAGCAAGGGTTTTATACAACAAATTTGCTACACCAGTGCAGAGATAAGGCCGTAGGCGTCTTAATAGTCCTAGGCGCTGTGACATTTTACTGCACACTTCATCCAAGTGATCAGTGAAACTTAAGCTAGAATCAAGTATGACACCCAGATATTTATAAGAGCTAACCCTTTCCAAGGTATCACCATTAATCTTGATCTCCAAATCAGGAGTAGAATTTGTTTTCCTAGTGGAGCCCATAAGCATCCACTTTGTCTTCTTGATGTTAAGAGTAAGTCGATTCGACTTAAACCAGGAAGTAATTTGTTTAAGTTCCATGTTTAATGTGCTTTCTATACATCTGGGGTCATTACTTGAAAAGAATATAGCTGTATCATCCGCATATAAGGTTACTTTACTGCGGGTTATAGCTTTGGGTAGGTCATTAATAAACAGGTTGAAAAGAAGGGGACCTAAAATTGACCCTTGAGGTACCCCAATAGTAATAGGAATGGAATCAGATGTGCAACCATTCAGTGAGACTCGCTGTTGGCGATCTGCAAGATAGTTTGTGAACCAATCCAGCTCAGTACTCCGAAGGCCAATCCAATTCAGTTTAGTCAAAAGTAGGCTGTGATCAACAGTGTCAAACGCCTTTTTCAAATCAATAAATACAGTACCGACTAGTTTACCACTGTTGATATTATGCAATATGTAGTCAGTAACATCGAGTAAGGTGGTGGTTGTTGAATGGCTTGGTCTGAAGCCTGACTGGTTGGTACAAAGTATGTCATGAGAATGTAAGTAAGCCAGTAATTGTTTGTGGACCTCCTTCTCAAATATTTTCATCACAATAGGCAGGACAGAAATGGGTCTAAAGTTATTTGGATCGGACTGATCTCCACCTTTATGTATGGGCGTCACTCTTGCTAATTTCCACTCAGATGGTATAATACCAGTGCTGAGGGACAGGTTCAATATGTGAGTAAGTGGCTGTGCTACAATCGGGGCTGCGGCTTTAAGAAGTCTGGGGTGAATGTTATCCAACCCGGCAGCTTTTCTTATAGGTAGGTTCTTTAGCTGGGTATGCACAGCTTGGTCAGTAAGTGGAGTAAAAGTAAAGGTGCAATCCAAGTTCTTATACTGTGCTGGGCATAATGGGGTAGGGTTATGCGACCCAAAGCATTCAGCTAGCTTACGCCCTGCCATACCGAAGAACTTATTAAAGCCCTTTACAATATCAGTCAATCCAGTAAGATGTTCGCCTGCAAAGGTCAGTGTCTTTGACACGATACTTTTCTTATTGGGTAAAATTTCCCCAATTGTTCCCCATAGTTTCTTCGAGTCTGAAACGTTTTCTTCTAGTTTTTCTTGGCAGTATTTAGCCTTTGCTCTTTTAACCATTTTATTT
>NC_049980.1:32077531-32085079 GCF_000003815.2 Branchiostoma floridae | reverse complement strand
TGTTCAGATTATTACAAGTTCTGGTGAGACGACCGCTGATCTCTCCACGGGACGGTGGAAGCCAGTCGCCGTACGGCCAATACAGCTAGTCACTACGGCAAAGTGGTATAGAACCGAAGCACAAGCAAAAGTATGTACAAGCAGATGTTCTGTTAACCAACGCCCTATAAAAGTGATACAACATAACTTCAGCTTTCAGTTGATGATGTATTTAGAGTCATTTGTTTAGCACTAATTAGTTTCTCACTAATTAGATTCGGAGTATCAATTTAGGTACTAACTTTTCGATTTCAAACGCATAACATAACATAACTACGTATACATCAGTTATTATTCTATATTATATATTGTAACACACATAATGTATCATTACCATAGTGCCTTGCATTACTAGTATTATAGCATATCAATGTGTTGTATTTATTAAATGTAGAAAAAACATGTAACGTTACTTGACAAAATTCTCTAACTACTACTTTTACTAAAGGAATTCTAGATAAGATAAGAATCGACAATGCTGCACAATGTGGAATGTCCCATTTTTCTTTATGTGAAGATTAAATTAAAGGTTTTGTTAACTTTTAAGTTTCCCAGCTAGGATCTTCCTTTCCCTATCAATATAAGCACATGCCCTATACTACCACAGATATAAATGTACATGACATACAACCAATATAAGGAACTGAAGCACAAGAAATATTTTACAAACAGTAGCTTTTTCGGTCACCAAAACCCCATAAAAGTGACACAAATTACATGACTTTTGTCCATTGTTATCTGGTAAGGTTTCGCGCATTTTATTCCGCATGGAAATTTTCTTTTTTTTTCATTTCTTCATACGTCATGCAATGCAACAGGTTTTACGCTGAAGTTATTACTGTCTTTTTAGTAAATTCTGCCTTTTACATAACGCAGTCTCCACATGCCCATGTTCCATCACGAGGAGGGCTGACTGACAGGCAGCTGACGTGAAAAATCCTCCGGCACGCCTTGCACTTCTCCATCCTTCCCAGACGCCCTCCTTGTTCGCAGCGGCAGACCAGCGAGATTTGGTGTGCTCTGGTTGGACCGACCCTCTTTCTGCGGCTGGTCAGACGTGGAAACGGTGTGAGCTTCCCTTGTTCGAAGCACGTCTCCAAATGGCTCCTCATCTTCCTTTCGTCATACACAACCCTGCTCACGTCTTGTCCCTCTGCGATGTCCACTGCCCAGGCGATCGCGAACAGCCCGCAATCGTTTTCATTCCAATAACTCTGCACTTCTGGCAACACGACGGGCAGGACGTCTGTTTCTTTGTCAGCAAACGCGGCGTAAGACTGGCAAAGCTGGATCAGCAGGGGTTTGGTCATCGTGGACACGCCGAGGCCGTCATACAGGCACACCTGGCCGTCTGTGTAAGACGACAGAACCCAGAGCTTGTTACCGTCGTGGTGGATTTGTAGGCCCTTCCCCGTCATCTTGGCGAATCCCACGTCATAGAGACCGATGGTAGGGTCGTCCAGCCCTTGGATTGTCGGGTACTGGCGGCGGAGCAGGCGCTGGGCAGCCTGGATCTGGTTGTATGTCAGCATCTTGCCGGCTGCAGCTGTTAGAATCATGTTGTCTGTAACACCCATCTTGTCTCCCGAATGTAGTCTTTCGACACAAACTTTACTTCGCTCTGTTTCGTTGTCTTCGGCATCTTCCCCCGTGACGTCTGTGTGGGTGTCGACTGCGTCTTTACCTTCAACATCTGTCGTCTTTACCAAGTCGGTTTCGACGCTAATGTTACAAGATGCTGTTTCGACATCTGCCACGTTAGAGGCGTGTAGTGCAGTATCTGAGCGATCAAAACATAGAAACATAGAATTCATCGTCTTTGGTCATTTTTCTACATTATAAGTGGAATCTAAATAATCACTTTGCACAGCGATATTCATAACGTACGAATGCGACTTAGCTGTGAACGTGAGAACCTCTTGAAAGATGCATACATTCCACCACCGCTTGAGTTCTCCAATTTTTTTCCTAATTTACCAACACTTGAAAAGTGTGAAAATTACGCGAATATGTTGAGAACTTATTAGAAATTTTGAGATTTTGACATTTAGATCTAGAGTATTCGTGGTTTTGGCGCAAACTTATAAAATGCATACCTTTAACGTCTGTGATGTTCTGGGAGGCAGGGCGGATCACAATGTCTGGAATGTCTCCTCCAGGAGCAGGAACTTCCCCATCTGTATCCTTGGAGACATTCTTGACAGGTGGGACAAAGTCGGGTTCAGTAGGGAGGTCTGAATCCTTCATCCTGGATTGAGATAGAATAGGGAAAATGAAGGTGTCATGCTGTGTGGATATTCTTGAACATTAGAACCGTAATGTTTTCAGTAGTGTTTGGAAACAGGGACGGATAGAGCATTCAATCACAAGTGGTTGCAAAGCAGGGAAATGTTGTTTATATCTACAAGCCCATCCCTTTCATGTAGCACCCTGACATTCTCATGCAGGAAAAAATCTTATTAGAGTGATCGGGCTGGTGGCAACGGTAGCACCGGAAAGTCGATGTTCCAGGGACGTTTTAAACGACTCAAGCTCAGATAATGGTCTGAAACGAGGTAATCTAAAGGGATTGTCCCATTTGGAGATGAATTGGGTACAATGGGGGCCTAACAAAGATGTCACCGGGTCAGCCATCCCACCCGATACTGTTGTCATTAGCGTTTCTTGTCGTTAAAAATGGGAAATCATTAGGCGATAGTATCGGGTATAGATTACGATCCAGTGTTCCAGATCGCTGCCATTAGCGAAGCTTGTCGGTGGCAGACTAATGACGGTAAATTAGACGCTGTGACGCGCATTGCGTGATGGGAGTCGAGCTGACCAGCTGATCAGCATGAACAAAATGGCGGCCCCCTTTTTGTAGCGATAGCCCGGTATCCAGCCGTATATAGCTCCCGGGTCTCTACTGTTCTCTCCGTATCAATATTAGCTCCCGAGCACTGTCCCGAGTCTCTTCTGTTCTCTCCGCAAATGGCAGACGAGTCTTGGGAGCTACAATATGGCTGGATACCAGGCAAGATGTAGCCTTATGTACGATGTAAAATCAAGTACGCGTACGTAACGTTTATATATATTTTCAAAAGATTATAGCATCCGCGATGATAGCACCACATTGATACTGATAGGAGCCATAGTTTTGATAGTTGCTTGTGGCACGAGGTATATTCACATCGGTAACCGCAAAATCTCGGCGTGCAATTACGGCTGTCAACGCTCCCGATCCCTGCCCTACAGGTGCACCTAGGTGAGTTTCAGTTTCAGTTTATTTATTTTGCCAGGAATACATCTAACGTATTGAGTTATAACGTTTACATCAACACCACAATTAAATTATGCACAGTGTGGTTTTGTCTCTAGAACTGAACTCTTGTTTTCCTTATAATGTCTAATCGCCTTGAAGATGTCACTGCAAATATAAACATTGATTCAATTAAAGTAAGCTCCCATATATAAACTAGACAGTCAGTATCATGTGTCAAATAATTTGTTACGGTTATAATGGTCAGTACTTACGTTATTATGCACACTTTTTTGTTGTTGAGAATTTGACAAGATCTATTAATTAGTCTACATGAACAAACTGAAAGATAATATCACCTACAATTTACAATTATGCAGAATTTCTGTATTTCTAATTTGTTTACCTGCTCCTAACCTGTAAATGCAGAAATGTTTGCGGTGGATTTATTTTCGCGGTTTTCGCGTTGGCCACTTAACCGAACCGCAAATTCAAACCCACCGCAAACATTTTTCCATGGCACGGTGCTACGGCGAAGTGGAATCAGGTGAACCCTGGGCACAGCACTAACTCCCAACTGTGACCATCCCAGCAGCTAGAGGGGTGAATTGACCCCTATTAATACATAAACTAATAAAAATCCCAGACTGTCTACACGCTGGAAACAAGATTAGCATAAAATACTGGTCAAAAATGCAAATATTTTTCTCTAATGGTTTCCAAGGAAACACTATCAAACCCTGCAGAATGGTCCAGATAGTTGTAACAAAGTTACACAATCGAGGCCCTTATACCAGCAACTCTCAAATTTTGGGAAACGAACCTTGTGTTCAAATTGAAACTTTCAACTCTGCTCTGTCAACTTTGTATCAAAGTGTCTTTTTGGATCAACAACACATGATTGCAACTTGAAAATCTTCATTATAACTGAATTAGCTCTGATATTTATGTGTCTAGAAATGTGGCTAATAATCTGATGTCTATTTCAGTATTTGTAAGTGTACCAACAGGGGCTATGTAGACTGTACATGGAACTGTCAGTTATGTCCCACAGTACCAGAGTAAGAGAAGCCAGCATTTTCATAATACTTTATATTCTGGGTTAGGTAAAGCTTTATGTATAATCATACTTCAATACCTTATGTAGTACCCTAATATCAAAATTGAATTGAAAATAAACTTTTGTTGGTCAGCTGTCTCGGTCAGCCTTCCCTGATGTGAACTCCACCACAGTCAACAGAAGACTGAGCTCTGGTAGTTTACGTTGGCCGAATTCTTTGGGTGGTTTTATAGTACAGGGTTGGTCTTTAAAATCACAGCAAAATTTCCTTTTCCCTGCTAGTAGTGCTACCATGAAATTAAATCCCAGCGAACTTAAAAGCATTTTCAAATTATACTATAACTTATAGGTTGACAACCGTTGTGTGTGCAGGGAAACTTTGTAGTTTAATGATCACCAGTGCAGGTATGCAGGAAAAACAGTGATCCCAAATACATTATTATTATTATGATTCGGGTACTTTAGTATAAGCACGATGTCAGGAATACATTTAGAGTCAATCTCAATTGCATCTCCATCTCTCTAGACCAGATACTATCAAAGCCTTACACTCGTTGCTAAAAAAAAAATCAACTTTTTGCAGGGCAACGAGTGTAAGGAGGGCCAGTTAAGTAATAAGGGCAAGGTATGGTGCCCAGGCTGTAACCATCCTGCTTCCACAAAAAATTAAATGACGGCTGAGCGGGAAGGTGGAGAATGTTGGGAAGCAAATAAAGCTGACACTCTTGTGTGCTGTATTTTCCCACTAATAAAGATGTCTACCAGCAATATTTGCCCCTTGAAATACAGAGGAAGTATACGTAGCATATAATAATTTCATAATATATGGTGGATTTGGTGAAAATTCAGTGAACGATATGTTACAAAATTTCCTGCTTCTGCCTCTGCATCTGGTTGTTGTATGTGCAATCCACCATGGTTCACACAACATCCTTGATTGTAAAATTCTAGCTCATACTGAATCAAAATGGAAATTAAACTAAATTTTATGTGTTGTCAGCCTTCATGTATCAAGTATTTTAGCATAATCAAGACCCCCATGTAGACCCTCTTTTAATAATATTGGTGCTGTCAGTTTCAAACTTCAGATTATTGTCACACACATGTACATTGTCCCTTAGCTGAGCATAAACATTTTAGTACACATGGCACACACATTCCACACATTTATAACACCTTTATAATGCAGGGTTGAACAAGTCCACTTGCAATTAATTATATACAATTAGGTACAAATATCAAAATATTAAACGCAACATAATTACACCTCGTCCCGTCTCAAATGTTTCTGGAACAGCCGTCCTGTGTTTCTGTTACATTTCTGCACACAGCATAACTGTGTACCTTGCACACACATAGATACGCCTTGTCCTGACTTAAACTTTTCTGAGGCAATACTACTGTGTTTCTGTTACATTTCTGCACACAGCATAACTCCACCTTGTCTTGTCATAAACGTTTCTGGGACAACAGTCCTATGTTTCTGTTACAGTTCTGCACACACACATAGATACGCCTTCCTTGTCCTGGCTTAAACTTTTCTGAGGCAACAGTCCTGTGTTTCTGTTACAGTTCGTTCGTTCGTTCGTTCATTCATTCATTCATTCATTCATTCATTCATTCATTCATTCATTCATTCATTCATTCATTCATTCATTCATTCATTCATTCATTCATTCATTCATTCATTCATTCATTCATTCACACAACACAAAAAATGGCGATAGAAATGTTGACCCTCCAAAAGTTGCCTTCATTTAGTAGATTTATTGAACCTAACCAAAAGGGGAAATGTTTCTGCTGATTTTATTTTTTTGTGGTAATCATATCTCAAACTCTAAACTCAGTCTGTCACAAACATTTTATCTTACATGACAGTTTCAACCACAAGATTAACCACTAACACAACATTTCTTTTCACTATCATAATGATGAAATTAAGTCACCCACTAACTTAAAATTTCTCCATCCCCTTCAGTATAGATTGAGACAAGTGAAAAAATTGCAAATCGGTGGGCTGCAAAATGGACCATTCTGAACCACCCCAGTTAAACTAGAGTACTAGTCGCTTAAGTATACTGTTAACCATTATTCGTATGCCTTTTTTGTCACTTGCAATTAGCCCTCGGGCAAGAATTTGCAATGAAACTTATATATTATAGCCTGGTACTTGTATCCAGCTGTATTGTAGCTCCCGAGTCTCTTTTGTCCTCTTCGCAAATATAAGATACCAGACTATCTATACTAAAAGTGGTTAAACCGGTACAAAACCAAAAACAGGAAGTAGAGTACTCCACCAAACAGATTTCTTTGTAGCAAAATGGACCATTGCCCATTCACAACACAAACAATTAGGTCCAGGTTTAGGTCTGGACCTGGACCTGATCCTCTCACCTGGACCGTACCTGTACCTGAATTTTCTGTACCGGTTCCCATCGTTACTACATGCTAACAGTACCTAGTCTCTACCAGACTGACGATGCTGGTTATATTACTATTAATAGGGAGAATAATTTACCAGGGAAGTTTTACTACCAAAGGAGTTTGCAGACCTTAATAGCCTGAACTGATTCCCCTTGCTGATCTCCCTGATCTTTTGCTTAATTCTACTATCCCTGTTTCCCATAAGAAGGCCTGGTGGAGGCTAAAAAGAACCCCTTGCCAGTATTTGTGTTGCATAATTTAACCACTATCTAGCACAATTAATTGTTTTGAATATCACCCATTCACATAGTGAATCAGATCCAGACCGGAAACTTAACCTCTGGACCAAACACCTATCTTTGGCCCAATATCGGCAAAATATTAAATGTAGGGACTTGACGTGCATGCCACGGTATATATTATTATGACAGATAAACATTGTAATGCCTGTACTGACTGCTGTCTGTGTTGAAGTTATACACATAATTTAGTTGTGTGTGGAAGTTATACACATACACATAATTTCAGTCTAAAACAATGCCTTTTATTCAGTTCAGAACTGTAGTAAGACAGCAAAGGTGTATAAAATGTGCCATCTAACTCCTCAGGCTGTTGCTTCTTTATGTTTATTAAGCTGTGTACTAGTATCTTCACCCCAGACCTTTGGAAAAAGTTTTTCTTTTGACCTGTCCAATTTTTTTCTGAAAAAATCCTAGAAGCAAAAAAATAGATTTGTAGATAAATAATTGCCCTTTGTGATATGGTCAAATCATTTACAAGTGCATCA
>NC_049980.1:32058505-32077431 GCF_000003815.2 Branchiostoma floridae | reverse complement strand
TTTTCTTGGCAGTATTTAGCCTTTGCTCTTTTAACCATTTTGTTTACCACATTCCTTTTTGCCCTGTATGCCTCCCAATCTGCAGTTGCACCAGATTTACGGGCTTTGGCCTTTAAGTCATCCCTAGTAAGCATCAGTTTCCTGATGTCCGATGTCAGCCATTTAGGCTGGTTGTCCTTGGTGCGTTTAGTAATGTAAGGGGCATGTATGTCACTTACTGTTGTGAGTACTGACTTGAACAATGTCCATGCCTCTTCCACCTTGTCAATATGTAGTATCGCATTCCAGTCAACCTTACTAAGGTCATCCATGTAGGATTGTTCGTTGAACTTGGTGAACTTACGGGATGTTACATACTTTGTGTTTGCACGTTGCCGGGTGGCCTTTCTTACACAATAAACTGCATAGTGATCTGATAGTGTACATTGCAGTACACCAGAAGTGGTAACAAGGTGTAGATCACTGCAGTATATATGGTCAATGATGCTGGCCGAGTGTTGGTGCACTCGAGTTGGTTCTTTAATTAATTGCTTTAACTGGTACTCATTACTAAGACTTGAAATGTTTCTGGCCCCAGGGTTCTTATGCTGACCTAGGTCTACATTAAAGTCTCCGAGTAAATACAGTTCTGAGTTTGGGGAAGACAGAACCCATGTCTCAAGGGAATTCTTGAGTAAGGAGTAGAATTCTACTGGAGCAGAGGGTGGTCTGTATACAGAGCCAACTATGATGGGCTTGGTACAAGGTAGGTCAATCTGGCAAAACAGGGCCTCCAGTCCTGGCTGTTGTAGATCCTTTCTTTCTGAATGTGTGTAAGAATCCAATACATAAATAGCTACCCCGCCCCCTTTCCTATTACGGTCAAGTCTATACAGATGATATCCTGCTATATGCAATTCATTGTCAATAATAGAACCATCCAGGTGAGTCTCACTTATGGTCAACACATCTATATGATTAGAGGTCATGAAAACTGATAGCTGATCCAATTTACTGTAGAGACTACATATGTTCAAGTGCACAATGCTCAGTCCCTTCAAAGGAATTATGCTGGGACAGTCCTCCAGATCCACATTTTCCTCCTCCGAGCTGCCCATTGTGCTATTACATGGTGAATTGAAAAATGAGTCACTAAAACATGGCAATAAACACTGATTACAGTACCAATACTCATGACTGTTAGCCAAATTACAGTATGTCTTATGGTCCAAGTCTGTGCATTTGATGTGGAACCACTTGTCACAAAGATCGCAACAGATACCCTTTTGGTTGTTTCTTACCGATTTAGTGCATACACCACATGGGTCCTTCGGACCTGGATTACTAGCTACATCGCCTGACAGAAGAAGCAGGGTATGTAGGCAAAGATGAACAACATTGACCCTGGTTTCAACATGACAAACATTCTTTCTACTGCCAGTATTTGCAGTTGGATACAACAGAGATAGTACATATTCCTCTGGGGTAACAGCAGTGTGGTGAGACTTAAAACAGGACACCTGGTTAAATGTTGTTATTGAGTCAGCCTGCGTGCTGACACGTTTCAAGCTTATAACCGGGTTAGAAAGCTGTAGTATGATAGCCGTAAATGCTACAAATTGAACGAGTAAACAACCAGCCATATTCATACACAAGGCTAAATTATGATGTTAGATTAACTCGGCATACAGCACACCTGGCGCTTTCCAACCCAATTAGTTCACTAACCCAATTATTGCACAATCACAGGTTGCAAACCGTCAAGCAATTTGAGAAAACGATATAGGACTAAAAAAGCAATAAAGATTAAGCAATTACAGTTATAGGTACAAGTACACCAAACACTGCTAAGCTGTTCCCCTACAAAAGGTGGGGGCAGCGTTCTGATTAGATCAGTAACAGTGTCTCACGCAAGAACAAGTCAAAAGCATGGAAACTGTTCTATCCGTCTGTATAGGACCCTTACCGGGTAACCAGCAAGTGTTTTCCGACTGGCGGTTTGTAGAGGCGCCGGGTTTTACACGGCAGTTCGTGACTACAGTGCAGTGCTGAAAATGCATTGAATTTCGCGGGATGGCGCTACCGCGAAATTAAATCCACCGCGAAATGTCCATTTTGCCGCTACCGCGAAATTAAATCCCCGCGAAATTAAATGCATTTACAGTAATGGCGCTTCCAGAACACCCCTATCTATGCAAAATGGACAGCTCCATGTGACCCATTTTCCATTTCTAATACTGAAGCAAAAATATACACTTTTGGTCAAACTATATATTTGTAGGCTAAAAATGGCAAAAGTACCAAATTTCAACAATTCTGTGTATGTGTGCCCAAAGTGAACATGAAGTACTGTGGGCACATAGAAGTACTGTCAGACCAATTGGGTTTTAATGCAAGAGCATAGGAGCCAAAAATATATATTTTTGTCAAAAATGGCCCAAAATCCCAAAATAACTCATTTTTCAAGTAATATATGCAAAACGTTGATGGCATATTGTGGGCATATGTCTAATGCATATCTGCACCAAATTGCAGGTCATTGGGTTGTAATACTAGGGAACAGGGGCCCAAAAATATATATTTTTGGTCTAAAAATGACCAACATCCTAAATACAATCATTTCTAAGGCCTGTATAAAAAATTAAAAACAGCATGGGGGTATGCTATCTCTACCTCCCTGCCAAATTTCTCAGCTCATTTGGTCTCAAAATGAAAACGTTGATTCCATTTGAAGATTTGGCAGGAGAAGAAGAGATGCGACAAAAAACAATATATATGGATTGAAATATAAGAAGCAGAAACATAACGAATACAATATATTTCACCATACCTGTGGTATGCCTGAAATATAATAATCGACCAAAAGCAATACATCAATACGTAATGTAGAATAGGTCAAGCCATTGTGGAATGACATTTCAGACATCTATTTTGACTTACGTGATTTTCTACCTTAATGTATGACCAGCAACAAATCTACCAATGACTGGGCAAGTCAGTCAATCTCAACCACATAACTGCTAGCTTCTAGCTGACCTAATTAAGGTATGCTACTGAAACTGTCACATGGATTTATTTACCTTCTCTGGCGTCACATGGAGTAGAAATCGTCACCAACTCAGTTGTCTCGTGTAACGGTAGTTTCCTCAAAACGTTTCGACCATCAGAACAGTTCACCAGCTCTACCACACCATCTCTGTTATCGAAGCAAACCTCTCTCCCCAACACCCTCCAGCTCAGGGTGTCATCAATGACTTCAAACAACATAGACTCTCTGATCGGTGAGCAGGCTGTCGCGATAACTTCGTTATCGGGAACAAGCTCGAGACACTGTGAAGTTTCTCCGTTTCTAAGAGTTCCCTCTGCAGTGTGCAGCCAGTGGTTTTGAGGATGCTGCGCTAAACACGGGCCTATCTGTGGTACACGTGTATCGCTGTTCGCATACATACACGAGCAGGCCATGCGTGGAGTCCATTCGAACAGGAAATAAGCTGGAGAAAGAAAATATATTGCCATCAGGAAGAATGGACACTAGCAATTGAATTGTATGAAGCACGTAAAGAGAAAAAAATCTCGTTTGACAAGAAGAGACATACTCATACACAATCGATAGGAGCAAGTTGAAATAACATTAAATGAAGTACATTTGATGAGAATGTGAACATTCCAGATATACTAACTTTCAAAATGCCGCTCAAAATACGAGATGCTTGAATTCATCACCAGTCGTTCCAGTCTATCCTTTGGAGCCGCCCATCCAAACATCTCGCAGTGCCTTATACCAGCCTCGTACTGAAACGACTGGCAGAAAAATGTGGGTTCTTCCAAACACCTGATGGCGCAGTCAGCAAGAGACCAATTAGACGCTTCTGCGAGTACCGGCATTCTTGACCTCCTGTCGATGTGTTGCTGGAATCGGGCGAGTGCTGGTATCAATTCAAAGTCTGAAACGTAAACATACATGTGGACAATCTTTAAATCCCAGAAAATATTAGCACTTATTTCAATATCTAATCTAACCAAGAATAAATAGACACTTTAATCTGCCAACGCAAATGCCTTAATGCTCTGAAAATTCTAGGTACATCGTGGCACGACATCCTAAATGAACTTACCGGCCAAGAGCCAAACCACCAAGAAGTTAAATGGTTACTAAAAGAAAAATTAAGTTATAGGTCAAGTATGGATGATCATCAGCCTAAGAACAACCAGAATCGTTGCTAACTGGAAGCCAAAGGGAAACGAAGTCTTAAAGGAGGGGGGGGAGGATGTCAGGGCTTGTAAGGGTCTAAGTGAGTAAATCCAATGAAAGATCTAGTTTCAACCGAATTGTCTTGTCTGAATCTTTGTTTTCAAAAAACTCCCTAACCTTCAGGATAAGCAGTGATGAACTGAGCCTCAATGAAGCCGCTAGTGGAGGCTGTATACGTGGTGAGGACAGTCATCTTCACAGAGTCTGTTTTGGTCGTGCTGAACAGAAAGTCGTCGTAGTAAATTTGGTTCACGTCGTACTGGTCGCTTCCTTCTCGCTGCCTGAGTTCAACCTGTGGTTCGTCCATCCACACAGAGGGTGTCAGTGACATATGGAATAATTTCAACTATCAACTACTTTGTCAATGTCGTCGTCGTCAAATTCCTTTCAAAGATACAGATACAAAACTACATTGATCATCAGTTTTAGTTAGGAGGGGAGCCATCGTAAGCCCAATCTTCCCGAACCCTGGACAATGACATGCCAAGGAATGCGGGGAGTTGGGCGCAGGGCCAGCGATCTAACACCCGCATAGATATTGCAGCGAATACCAGTGTTAACGCACACGAGAGTTATGAATCAAGTCTGTCGGCCTGGGCAACTGAAATAGATTTGGATTGAGACTGGCGATTAAATGTGAACGTACAGACAATGGGGGAGGCGTGGTTACTAGTGGAGACGAGAATCGTACTAGCTATAGACGGGCGGCCCGGCGTATCATGAGAAGAGGCAATGGAGAAACTAATGTACATTCAAAATCACAAAACCCACACATAACAGAAAAGGTGGGATCTTTCGTCTTCCACTGTCTCAGAAAAAGAAGTCGAAACCAACAACCCAGCATTTAGAGTTAGCTTTTATATTAGAGTAGACACATGCTATATTGTTCAACACTATTTGTCCGTCCCCTTTCGTGCTACTTGCAATTACCCCTCGAATTTTCAATAAACTTATTATCATTTCAAGGTCTAATATAAGGCACTCACGTCTTGATAGGACCCGTCATTAAACGTCAGTCTGATTGTCCTGATTTGACCTGTGACCCATGTAGACTGTGCGATCTTAGCCCGGTTGATGAAGTAGTACCCATCAAACTTCAGCTGAACCCACGAGCCAACGCCCTGCGAACTCAGCCAGCCGAGCTGCCCTGGTCTCGGTGTCAGCTGACCGTCGATGATGCCGCCGCAGGTAGTGACGTTTTCTGATGCGTCCACACACTGGCCACCACTGGACAGGGCTGCAACGTTTATTCCCCCAATGTTGGCTGTAAAAAAATATAATGGTACTATTAGTTGATTTGGTAAAACTGATATAGTATTTTTTTCCAATGAAATAAGAATCTAATATATTCTAAGCTTATATTTGTCTAGTAGATACCAATTATGCAAACAAGAGGCTGCATCATACATTGGAAAATGCTATAATTCTTACATGGTAAATGATGGAAGGTTCATACTTGAAGGTCAAAATATATTAGTTAGTTAGTTACAAATTAGGTATATGTTGTAAATGTAGATTTTATTTGCATAATCAATGAGGAAATTATGACAAAGAATAGGACTTCCTCACAGTATATGTAACTTGGAAGGGGAGATCCTCAATGATTCATTTTCCTTTCATTCCATTATTTTACATTGCTCTAGGCTATCTTGTAATAATGTTTACCAGCATATGCTCGTTCAAACTATCGAGTTCGCATGCGTGGCGACATGGATTGTGGGTAATATGTCAAAGTTGAACGCCCCTGAGACATAAACAAAACACCTCTGGACATTGTTATACAGATCGAGAAAGAGGTCGAGTAGCGTTCATCTTTGACATATTTATTACACAATGTTTGTCGCTGCACATGCGTACTCGGAAGTGTGAACGGGCTTATTACCTTCGTCTGAGACGGGATAAACCTCGAGTTCGCTGAACTCCAGACGCCGCGGCTCTCCCAGCTGGGTCAGACGGATGCCCACATACCGCCCCCGCATGCCTCCGCACGAAATGGTCACCTCCGACTGGCTGGCGGCGATGCTGTGGTTCTGTCCGCATTGAGGGTTGGCTGACACGTTCTGCCCGTCGTCGCCGATGTGAATGAAGAATGGGTTGAGGTCGACAGAAACTGGTTTGACAACAGTCACCCTGTCGATGGCCCACTGTCGGTCTAAGTCCACATACCACCAATGGTCTAGTGTTGGGGAAACGTGTGGAAAAAGATTAAAGTGCAGACTTAGGCTTAGGTCACATTTTTAAATCCGGTGCCCTGCCGGGCAGCTTTCGGGAACGAAAAGAATGATATAAAAGACATCAAAATACACAATATGTCAAAATAAAATTCATGGGCATTGTGTGTATATTTCTAGGTATACATTTTAATTTTTCGTTTCTTAAAACATCCCGGCCGGGCTCCGTTTCGGAAATGTGACCTAAGCCTAATATGGGGCACCAACTCTGTGGATCCACTCTTGCCCAGGTCTCGTCTGTTTATTGATAAACTTATCCCCTCGTAAACCCGGTGTTTTTGTATCTTGCGAACTTGTCAGCTCACAAAAAGCCATGAAGCGCTCGGATATAGTATCGAGCAGTCAGCGATATGGCGACGACCGTTTTCGAGACGGAACATTGCAGCGCCGTCCTAGTGGACAGGAGGTATGACTTATAAGCCTCGTAATCCTTTTCTAATCCTTTCTCCCATCCCAACATTACCCAACAACCACCCCCATCCAATGGTCAAGTCTCTCTAGAAGCCAAAGCAATGTTAACCTTTCACAACTATTTAATTTGAACCTTCCTTGTATTGATATTTCTATAGCTTACAAAACAAGGCTGATTTTTTTTTCTTTTCCTACCTGGTAATCCGTAGAGGTCCAGCTCTGTGAGCCATGGCTGCCAGCCCGAGAAGGTCCGAGTGATCACGAACATCCAAAACCGAGCTGTTCCCTGGAACCCGCCGACCTCCTGCCGCCGGTCCGTCCCTCCCTGCACGGTAGAAACGGACACGACGCCCTCCCAGTTGTACGGACTCCCAACCTGAGACTTGTGCAACGTGAAGGCTGCGATGTCATGGACAGTGTCTCCGTAGTTGTTGACTGCGATACGGGTCAGAGTTTGGGGTGCCGTGAGGTCCAGTACGATGTACCAGTTGTTGTAGTGCTGAGGGGTTCCCATCGGGTTCCAGTGGGTTCCAGCGTCCCCATCCAAGGCTTTTGCGGCATCATATGTGACCCCGTTGCCGACCGCCGGTGTTCCGGCCGAGCCCACCACCCATGAGGGGTCCCATGTCAGCCACGCACCTGGGGAACAGGGTGAAGAAGTAGTGAAAAACGCTGTATACACACGTCCAACACAAAACGAAGAAGGGGGGCGATTATCTGTCAAAGACGACCCGCTACTGCAGTCACGTGAACCCAACGTCACATACCGAAAGCTGTAGTAGACGGGTCTATTCGGGTCTATTACGCGAAATTGGAGTATATTTGCATAATTAATGATAATATTCTATTATAGCAGTTTTTTCAATGTATCTCTTGTCCCAGATACGATATGGTCTTGACATTTGGGTGGCAGATAGCTTCAGCGTCATGACAAAGTGGGGCAGGTTTTAGCCCCCTAACAATCAATTTTGGAGTTGCAGGACAGCAGGGGGGTTTTTGTCAAGACATTCCAAGGAGGATAACTGGAGAAAGGAACGGCGGATTTCCATCATTTTGAATATGCAGATAGCTTAGACAAAAATGTACACAATGAATGATAATTAATATACATGTTATGCAAATGGAACTTAATGTACATAATTAATTAGGATATTTCATATTTCAATTGTAATCCATTTTCACTAGCGTTTGTGGGTGCGTCTATTTGTGAACAAGATAATTCAAGAACTGGGTGGATTGGTTTCATACTTGGTGTGATGGTGGGGTGTGATGAAAGCTGGAAATGATTGGATGCTCTTGGCACTGCAGCGCTAATTCCGGTTTCGCTATCTCGTGTTCTGAACAAGCTATGGTCACGATCTAGCGGTGTAAGATAGCTCTTGTGCTCAGGAGGAAGGGACATAAGTTTGGGCCCCTAGCGACTAGTTTTGGGATAGCAGGGGCATTTGGGTCAAAAACCTCTTAAGAGGATAACTCAAAAAGGGAACAACGGATTATCATGATTTTTGGTATGTAGGTACCTTACACAATGTTGTACAATATGAAATAATGATGATGCAAAATAGGATTAGATTTGCATAATAAATGAGATATTCTATCATAGCAGTTTTTCAATGTATCTCTTGTCCAGGATATAATATGGTCTTGACATTTGAGTGGAAGATAGATTCTAGCGTCATGAGTCATGACATAGTGGGGCGAGATGCAGCCTCCTAACATTTAATTTTGGAACTGCAGGGGCTTTTTTGTCAAGACATTCCAAAGAGGATAACTGCAGAAAAGAACGTAAGATTGACATCATTGTAGGCATGTGGGTAGCTTAGGCAAAGATGTTCATAATGATATACATGTTATGCAAATGAGGACTTAATTTGCATAATTAACGAGGAAATTGTATAATCCATTGCTTTCAATAACTGGATTTCAAAAAATTTAACACATGTGAATTACGATAGGTGGAACATAAGCAGATACCAAATATGTAAATGAGGAACTGATTTGCATAATATACGCAAAAATTGCAAAACTGCTTAATGATTTAATGATGGGAATTTTATACTTGTGTATATGTACATATACTTGTGACATGTGTACGTTAGTCAATGATGAACATCACCATGCATAAATCATGTAAATGTATAAGTCATTTGGATAAGATTCACAAAAGCTCTAAATATTTCATGGAGGTATGAAGTCGCCGAATTTTTTTAATAATGTCATTTACCAACTTTCATGCTGAGAGTGCAGAATCGTTATGCCGTCTCTTTCGAAACAAGAAAGTCGAAAGCACAGAAAACCAAGACCGCAACAACACGCTCAAACTTAACACATCAAATCACATACAAAACTACCATCTCACGATAAACAGACTAAACAGTATTCGTTGTCGCTATCGTCCCTTTATTTCCAACAAGACGCAACAACACGCTCATGAAATTCCACATCAAAATCAACACATCAAAATCGCGACATCCTTTCTCATACGCCGCTCCCTTGGGAAACAAAATGGTGGCGCGCATAGACGGTAGCTAAACCAAGACAGGTTTGCTATCGGTGGGTCCATTGAAGGGCAAATCAAGGACACCAACATCGTTGTCAGCACCTGCCCGCCTCCACTTGCTTTGAGTCCCCAAACTGACCAGAATATCTTTACAATTGCTTCAGTGAAACAGATAAAGGTCTGCATTATCACCATCATTAGCAACATATCAGCCCATACATCGTGGCAAAATTACGTCTTAAAATGTACCTTTTGATAACCGCCCGGTAATTTGTTTACGATGCCGCAAATAACGCAAAAAAACGTCGTTCGGGTAGGCGACAGGGTCCTTGTGTAGGTCACGATTATTCCTTACTCCGATTACGTTCCTTTGTACTCATTGACAATGTCCGTGTCAAAATATCTTGACACGGAAATTGTAATAGCTTATATATACACATAGCTCACAGAAGAAACCAGAGCAACCTGCTACATGTAGAGGGCATAAAAATTGCGCCATAAACATGTAAACTTAATGTAGTATTAAAAAACCTACCAGCGGCGGGGAATACTTGGACTTCGCACAGGCTGAGTATTCGGTAGGATCCAGGAGCACGGACGCTCACATAGCGTCCCCACATTCCCTGACAGGAGACGGAAATGGTCGGCTGGTTCAGGGCGATTCGATGATCACCTCCACACTGTGGGTTCGTGGTTACCTGGTCGGAATCCCCGATGTGGATGTTGAAGGGGTTGAGTCGTTCAGGGCAACAATCCTGGCGGTTAAAGATGACGACTCTGTAGATATTGGAGACAGAGCATGCGCAATGACACTTGGGTTTGTTACACATTGTCTGTTCAATGTTCAAGCTATATGTCACCTAAAGATCAAGACCATAGCACGTCCAGGTCAAAATGTAAAAACAGGAGTTCTGCTGCAGTATCAATATCACATACCAGGGGGCCCAAAATCGACCTTAACCTTTGTTTTTCCAACACCTACCCACATACCAAGTATCATTGTAATCCATCCGGAGGTTCTTGAGTTATGCTGACTACAAAAATCCTAAAGCACAAACACACAGACACACCGTCAGACAGACACACTAAAAACTATATCTCCATTTTTTAACTCTTATATTGCTATCGATAATATTTTGTATTTCTGTATCTGTATGTAGCCTCGTTTATATCTCTCAATAGTTTATTGTCAGGCACCAAGGCCCATAAGGACAAACAATTAGACGATACAGTTAAAAGAGCAATAATCCAGTACATAAAATCAAAAGGCAGGATTTACACTGTAACTTGTGCACGTGGTCTGTGTACTTGACAGTAGCTCTTCCAGAACATACTTGTAGTAATAACATTGGAATCAGATAGAACTCTTATAATGTCGTTCTCAGACGCCAGGAAGCGAGTCACAAAACGGATACGCTGGCAGGGACAGTACATACAATTAGTTTTCTTGTCACAAAACGTCATGTCGTTTGCAAGACCAAAGATCTCGCAAACATTGATCAATTTCTGCAGGGCCTTTACAGAGGGGCAAATCAAGCACATATCGTCAGCATACAATAAATGATTTACGGAGACCTTACCAAGAAAGCAGCCAACATTGGCAGAGTTTAGCTTCCCGGTAAGGTCTGCAACATACGTATACGTATCCCTGGGAGACACCGTTACCGATGTTAAAGCTATCTGAGCGCACAGTGAGGACTATCATCTTAAACCAGTATACAATGGTCGCACTAAGTATACAGGTACGTTTTTGTCTATCAGTTTCTGAAACAATACATAGTGATTAACCTTGTCAAAAGCCTCAGCGGCGTCAAGAAAACAAACGAAGACGGGAGAACCTCGGCTTTTGAAGTAAGAAATTATCTCTTTAAGGGCAAAAATGCACATGTCTGTACCATGGTGCTTTTTAAAGCCAAATTGATTCGCTGGGGAAGTAAGATGCTTCTCCAGTCGGTTGAGAAGAAGCGATTCGAATAACTTGAAAATTGGGCTAGAAATAGCAATGGGCGGTAGTTATTCTTAAGAGAAGGGTTGGTGTTTTGTTTCTTAATTATCGGGATAAGAATGACCTTAAGTAGAGTAGAGGAAACATGACTGTGCACTAACATGATGACCGAGAACAAAAGTGACAGCAAAACAGTAAGCCGAGGTCCCGCGTGTTTTAAATGCTCAACTGATAATCCATTAGTATTTGTTGCCATACGTTGTACCCTGTACAATTGTCGAGCAATAAAGTTCATTCATACATTCATTCATTGTAATGACTGATATAGGAACGTGTCTATAGACGTACCTATCCACCACGTACGACTGGCCTAGATCGACCCACCAGGTTGGGTTAGCCTCTCCCGCTGTGTGTGTACAGGAAAGAGCGTAATGGTTGCCATTGGTGTTCCCGTCCACGGCAAGGTGGGGAGGCATACCGGTGCTTGTTTGAAACGCTGGCTTCCCGAAGGCGACATTGACACCTACCACAGGCGAGAGGACAGTCATCAGAAATGTCATTTTTACATCATTGCACCTTTGAAGTTCAGTATATTTGAATACTCGGTATAACCACCCTTCGACGTAACACACCAGTTTAAGCTGAAGAAGCTCTGCGACATGTTTCCCACAATGATTTTACTAACACGTGAAGATTCAATACGTACATAGTAAATAGTATCAGGTGATACACTGAAGAATGACGTTTTTGTAGTAGGCAGAAAGTCATGTATCTTATGGTGGGTTCACTCGTGCGTATATTTACAAGTCCATATAAGGTCCGTATGCGGTCCGTATTGACATTTTTCATACGCAGCCGTACGCACAATACGCATGTCATACACATCTCAATCGTTTTACGCCTGATGGTTTTGGACATGCAAAAACTATCGAGCGTACGCTGTTGCGCATCTCATACGCAATAAATTCGCAGTGCTTTGGTCCCACGTCGGTCGAGTGCGGCGCGAGTTTGTTTGTTTGTTTGTTTGTTTTATTGGGATCTCCATTAGTAATACCACCGAAATAGTACCGCTATTCTTCCTCGAGTCCGAAACATATATATATATATACGATAAAAACGGAACATTCTGCCAATACGCAGCCGTACGCCCAAGATTTTGATTTTTCGGAATTGAATTATACGTCACACGCATCTGGCGTATGAATTACGATTTCGTTCCATTCCGTATGAGGTGCGTATGCAGTGCGCAACACTATTTTTCTTGCTGCGAATGGGTGCGTATGCATGGCGACCGTATTCCTGACACAACCAACTTATGCTGATGGCATGCCTAAAGGTGGGTTCACACGTGCGTATATATTCAAGTCCGCATGAGGTCTGCATGAACGTCTATCAGGCTCCACGGGTCGATGGAAAAACTACAGAAATTGGACAAATATAGACAGACAACATGCCAGAAGAGTTAGCTGGGTCACACACCACTCGGACAGCTAACTTCTCAGCCATGTCCAAAGCATATTGAAGATGAATTTCACTTTTTAATGGAATGTTCTAAATACACTATTTTACGTAATGAGCTATTCACATTTCTAGAATCTATTACAGCAGATTTCAAGAACCTCGATGCTAAAGACAGAATTGTATATATCTTTAGATGCCACAACTCCCATAATGAAAGTTAGGCAAATATATCAAAGACTGCTTTGTTATTAGAAAGAATAATGAAAGCCATGATTAGCCCAACTCGATTGTAACATTATATCTTGTTTTAGCCCTTTTTGCTATGTTAATAAGGATGTTAAGTCTTATTTATACACCTATTTTGTACTTTGTGTAATAGTTGTTGCCATACATTGTACCATGTAAAAATGTCGTGCAATAAAGTTCTTCTGTTATGTGTCTATATTTCTCCAATTTCTGCTATATTTCCAGCGACCTGTGGAGCCTGGTAGAGGCAAAGACTTCCATACGGACCTCAAACGGACTTGAATATACGAGGGGCGTGCAATTAGTAATGGTCCTGACCCATTTCCCATAGCAGGAGATTAATGAAACTTGGCACAGTTATTAGTCTTTCTCTTCATAGGAATCACCCAGAGTTATGCATTTCTCCCATCGTTTGATGCAGCTCTGGACACCGATTTTGTAGGACACCCCAGGTTGGTCCTCCAACTGATGCCTCATCAATGGCACAAGAGGGACGACCAGATCTGGGAGCTGTTTCCACAGACTTCCAGCCACGTTTGAATTCAGGATGCCAGCGTTTTACAAGGTCATATGATGGGGCATCATCACCATAAGTTTCATTTATTTCATCAAAAGTCTTCCTTGGTGTGCGTCCTTTCAAACACAAAAACCGGATCACTGCGCGACACTCAACTGGTTCCATTTCACACCTGGTCCATCTCGCACCTGACTAAGTTCAAACACCAGTAAATCAGAAACCACAATTAGTTCAGAGCTGTCTTTTGCAACATAACCCATAGAGATATGACTCATTACACATGCAACATTTCATCTAGATCAGACAACTGGAAGTGGGTCAGGACCATTACTTATTGCACGCCCCTCGTATACGTACGTGTGAACCCGGCTTAAGGTAAGGGCACAACCCACCGTACGTGCAACTGCGTGGTGTCTACGTGCAAAAACGTGGGCAATCTTTGGGGATCCGTAAGTGGTAAGTACCGCCTCCTTACGAAATCGTACGGAATCCAACGGATTTGGGAGCACGCAGACGCGCCGTAAAACTCTACGTGCATATCGAACTTTCTCTGCCATCGTACTGCGGATTCGCCCCCGTTCGAGCCAGTACTGGCGACGTGCGTGCCCCGTACAGCGAGTAAGGAAACCGTACGTACGCAGCACGTGTAAGTAGGGCCTGCATACGGTAACGTAAGGAACGATGCACGCAACCGGCTCATGGCCAGGCGTAGAGTGCAGCCCACATATTTAAACTTTGCGCAACCGTGCGAGTGACGTGCGTTGAGAAGTACTACCATGGCAATGTATTTGTTTCAAAAATACGGGAGCTACATTCACGTCACATGGGACGTGAAATACGTGACGTCCGACCTATCACAAAAACGTCACACTTACGTGCGGCATACGTGACGTCCTTTTATCAATAACTTAGTTAACGATTGAATGAGACTCGACTTGACCACGTTCCACTTTGTACAAAGTACGTGTATGGCAATACATTTGTTTCAAAAATACGGGAGCTACATACGTGACGTTTGACCTAAATTCACGTCACATCTGACGTAAAATACGGGACGTCCGACCTATTATAAACACGTCACACGAAAGCGCAGCATACGTGACTTCATTCTATCAATAACTTAGTTAACGATCAATGACTACAAATTGAGTAGGACTTGACTTGTCCACGTCCCACTTTTTAATCACGTCACGTGTGACATACGTCACATTTCTGGAATTGGCTAGTCGTGCTTCGCGGTGCGTTCAATGGTTTCCAAGGACGCCCAGGTTTCGCTCAATGGTCGCTCTAGTCCCTGATTTCTCCATCGGTAACCTCAGTTAAGCGTTTGGTTTTATCAATTGCAAAATCCCATGGCGAGATCATACCGACCCTAGTGGTCTCCGAACGATCATTGGGCGTTCGCTGTGCGACCACTGAGAAACGCGAACAATTGTAGGTCGCTCAGCGACCATCGGAGGTCGATTAGCGGGTGCATTTCTTTCCAATACCTATGGTATGGTCGAGTGAAATATACGTTCCTTACAGGGGCGAAGAGAACCAATTAGCAAAGACTGGAGGCAATCTTAAAAGTAGACTGGGAAAGTGCGCACTCTGTGCATCCTATGCTATCTACGTGCCCGAAACACACCTACTTGGGACTGTACGTCAGGACTGTTTATCTACAGAAACTAGTTGTATCTGGGTCTAAATTTTACGATGTATCTGGGTCTAAACGTTATGAAATGTGACGTGTATTTAAACTATTTTAATCTGCCATTGTACTTCTTTTTAATACCTTGCGCCCTCCTGGAGATCAGACAAAGGGCTGTCCTAGGTCTTAGCCTGTAATATATACATGTATGTATTCATCTTGTGTGTAATAAAGATGATTTAAAAAAAATAAATAATCATGTACCAGAATCACAGCAGAAGCGCACTTCATAGTCCAAGCAGGACCCGTCGCTTTGGTCGGAGTTTATGCAATAAAAGCCGACTTCCTTGTCATATGAGTCGAACTGCTCTCCCGTCTGGGAGGCCTGTACGTGTGTCCCGCGGACACGGGCCTGGATAGCCGAGGGGCCGGAGCAGATTTGTCCCGGGTTCTCCTGCCGAAGGTAGGATAGCAATTCCGCGTCGCCGGTACCGCTGGTATCGTCACGGTCAAACCAGCGAGTCCAAAGGGTACATTCTGAAAAATAGGTGTGACGTGTTCGTAATAGGTCGGACGTCACGTATTTACGTCACACGTATATAGCTCCCGTATTTGTGAAAAAAATGTATTGCCATAGTATGTGACGTCTTTCAACAGGTCCGTGTTTCATTCACGTCACATGTAACACAAAATACGTGACGTCTTGTACAGATGTCACACGTCACGTCCGACAAGCACGTCACCGGAACGTACTGCGCCTGCGCGAAAAGTATAGACATGCTAAAACCCCCGGTTTATTAAAGGGCCGCAATTAAGAAAGTACGTGCGTATATAAGGGAAAAACTCCCGGGAACGTTTACCCGAAAACCAGTCTCCAACATATACTGTGCACAAGCGGGATTTTAATGCAACGTTGACCAAACCAAGCCCCAAACTACCAGGGTTTGCGCAGGCGCAGTACGTTCCGGTGACGTGCTCGTCCGACATACCAAAACACGTCACATGTTCCTGTGTTTAATTCAAAGGTACGTGACGTCTTTTACGTGCGACCTTAAATACGCCGAGTCAGGCATACCCCGAACATGTCACACTTCTAATCGTCACACATCAATGTATGTGACTAGGTACCATCAGGCAGCGACGCCTTGCCGACCTCATTATTGCGCAGAGGTCCCCATTATAAAGACGTGACCTCTCCTTCTAAAGACGAGATGTCTCCTTGTAAACATGGGACTGCCCCGAAGTCCCTCATTTCGGAGGAGTGCGCCCCCTGGCGGACTCTGTTTTCGTTCAAGACAGGACATGTAAATTATGTCCCGCTTTACTCGAGGAAACGCCGTGGCCCCACCGATAAACTGTATACAACAAGGTGTTCGTTCCAAAGCGTTCTCGCTGTACCTTTTACTTTGTACCATGAATTTAAAGAAATGTTTGCAGACCTTCTCAGGACGTAGGCTTGACAAGTGAGACCTTTTGGACATGGTTAATCAGTGTAAAATTACACCAGGCACGGTCGTGTTTCTTTTTGATAGGGGAAAAGTGAAAGTAAACCGACCTCCTTTTGACGTACACGAGTGATAGATTAGCAGATGGCAGACAAACCCCACCCACAGAACCCGAAACTTATCTTAATTTTGGGCTATGAAATTCTATGACTCTCATCTGCATGGTTCTCAAGACTAGTTAGATATACTCTTCATTTCGTTATGATCCACCATCTAAATCCGTATGCGAGATTGTTTTACATGTGGGGGCGAATTTTAAAAACTCTCTTTCTACCCGGAAACAACAAAGCTCATTTGTTTCACTCATGAAACTTTGTACTAACATTACAAGTGCCTAAATAACACGGTTGGTAAATGTTGTCAGAATGATGTAATAGCTAAATGTGGATCTGAATAAAGTCAAAGTCAAAGTCAAAATGATAATGCGAAATGTCCATACTGTGAGTGGATGTTCTTTCTGCACAGGTCCATTTTACATCGAGGTGCCGACGTGAAGTAAATGTTTGCCATGGAAGGGGTGTATTTTACACAATTCGATTTTTGATTCCTTTGATTATGCAAACGTTCTTTTTTCGAGTGTATGTGCTTTGGGACTTGCAGTACGTTTGTGGTTTAGTACGACCCGCCAAATGTAGACTCAAGAAATTCTACCTTGTAACGGACAATTGTTTTAATGAAATATATTAGTGAAAGCTACAACTTAGTACAAGACACTTTTGATACTGTCTTACCCGGAGCACACAGGAGTACTTCCATCCTCATGCTGGGCCACACATAAAACGTCAGCGGGTGGAACCGGACAAACCTTGCTGGGACGGGCGGCACAAGGAGGTGTTCAACGGGACTGCTCCGGTCAGTGTTGCCTTCAAACACCTATCCAGTCAAAGGAAAGGTCAGAAGCACATGAATACAAGCGAGCAATTCCACTAATAATCGATGTACTGTAAATACGTTGACCAGCGAAGTTTATACAAATATCTGAATCTGATGCAGCATTCACTTTTTAAAAATAAACTCACAATTGAATGAGTTTTTTTTAAGGCATTGAAATGGTAATGGCTAGCAACTTTTCAATCGTAATTCATTTTTACTTTGAACCAATAAACATCAATTTTAAGAACCTCTCACATTGAAGAGAAAATTGCATTGACAAGAGAAATTGTATGTGTTTAATTCCAGGCTTGTTAACTAATTTCAAGGCAGCTCTGGTCAATTAAGGTATGTGGCATGGTTCTAGTTAGTTGAAAATACGTGAATGGCTGTAACGTTTTAACGCATGGTCGTATTGTAACCAAACGTTATACAGATATAAAATGCACCTGCAATCTCAATTGCTGTACAATAATGTAGGGTTAGAAATAAGGATTTTGGTTACAATACTGTTGTTTCATTGATGCAGGAAGTGAAGTCCCAAGCGGTTACAAGTATTATATCCTTGATTTTTTGTTCAGGATAAGTGCTTATTCCAAACGGAAATGATCTGGTCAAGGATATTTTGGATTATGTGATGTCTGTTTATTGTCAGGCACTATGGCCCATATGGACGAACAATTGACAGTACATTTAAAAATTATGTGACGATATGCTCACACTTTTGGGGCAAAAACGTTTTAAAAATAATATACGCCAAAAAGCAGTTAGTAATACTCAAGCAACTGGATATGATTTTGGATCCAGTTGTTTGAGTAACTGCTTTTGGCGTATCTTATTACCTGGATGTCTAACCTTCATCGACGTATTAAAATATTTTTCTTACGTTTTCCCCTAACATATCGCTGTTGCTAAAATAATATCATTCTAAGGTCAAATATCAAAAAGCATTGAATAATATGTATCTGCAAGCTAGAATATCCAGAAAATAACTATTTTTTTTCTATCAAGAGTTATTTTTGTTGGAGGAAATAGCATTTAAAGTTGGTAACGCGTCCCGCTGTCAGCGTCTCAGTCCATGATACGTCGATGTAGGTTAGACATCCAGGTAATAAGATAGGCCAAAAATAGTTACTCAAGCAACTGGATATGGTTTTGAAACGGTCAGACGTTTCGGATAGAATCCACTATCCTTCGTCAGTGACACTGAAGAGATCTGGAAGAAACAGGTCTTTTATATTATTTAGGTCATCCAAATTGTCTTCAGCTTGACTTTGGCTTAGCTTTGTTTTCTTTGGAATCCAAATTGTCTTCAGTCTGAATTGTCTTACAACCTTTCCTATTGGACATCTGAAATTGTCTTCATTCATAGTAAA
>NC_049980.1:32053453-32058405 GCF_000003815.2 Branchiostoma floridae | reverse complement strand
CAGTTGCTTGAGTAACTATTTTTGGCCTGTCTCAGTCCACGTTTTCGCGCTATTTCACTCCGGAGGGTCCGAACGCTTTCGGAAGGCACCATTATGCTGCTTACGCATGGGTGCCTTTTTGATTCTATATTCATAAATGATAAACAACAGACCATTAGTTATAACGGCCCACAATCATAAAACTTCCCCTAATGAATTTTATGTCTCGTACATTGTAAGTTCCTGATCTTTTGCAATTTCAATGCAGCTTTGCATGGAAATTGGATGTAGCATTGAACCATTCTGATGGCTCACGTTCCCACGGGGTCACCTGCGGTCACTGGGTCGTCCGTACCGATTTTTCGGCTACATTGGGTCCTTTCAGCCTGATTTTATCGTACTATACGAAACGAAAGTTGTGGATGTTAATATACACATTTTCATGATGTCCTTGCCTCACCAATAACGGGTTAGATTCTTTAAAAAAGACAAGATTATGGTCAGGATAGCAGTGAGAACTCAAGTCGCTGTGGGTGATCGTTTACTGTACTGATCTGTGCTGCACTTACAAAGTCAGCCCGTCACATGTTGAGAGGGACTGCACGAGCAACCTATGTGGAGCTCCTCCATGGAGGTTGCTCGTACAGTCCTCCAGCTTCATGGAGCTAGCTCCGCGCAAAATAAATCTAAACACATGGTTCACGTCACATTCAAGACATTTTTTTTACCTATATGGAGAGTTTTTGCCAGCTCCTCCATGGGGGTTTCTCATGCAGCCCCTGTTACACATCTCTTTTCACAAAGCAGATACGTTAATTTACCAACGTTCCATTGTTCCCTCCAATAGACTGCTAAAAACATTGGAAATCATCAATCACCAACAAGCTTCCCTGTCTGTAAAATAGCAAAGCCTTGGCTAGGTCACCCTCCAAGTGGGCTGAAGATGGAACAATCCAAATGCGATTCATGATCGATAGAGACTCACATGCCTTAATTGACCGGTGAAAGACTTAATTGATATAAAAGAAAGTAGCTGCGATAGCATCTTAATATCAATGCTATCAAATAACGTCTGTTAGAACCTTGTCTTGTCCTTCTTCAGCGTACGTGTCCCAAACGGTGCCACCAGAGCTAAAGGTAAGCTTATAGCTGGTCACCCATTGGTCCCCGTCAGCTCGTCCTTGCGTGATTACGCCAGCTATCCTGGACAGTGATTTTAGATCGACCTATTGTGTTTAATTGACAGAAGACTATAAGGGCATGTTAAAGAAATAACAAGTAATTAGAAAGAGTTAACTCTAGTTGGTAATAGCCATGCTAAAAGTAACAAAAATAACTGGTAACTACCCATTGCCACTAGAGACGACCTATAGGAATGCAATGGATGTTGTAGCAAGTCATGGTTAAATGGATAAATCATGTAATTAATTTTACCTGAAGCCAGTGAACTCCGTGGATCCCTGAGGCACACCATGCTCCTGCCCACCCAGTTCCACTGGCTGTAGCATGCGAGTTCAAAAGCGCCTTCTCCGTAGAGCAATCAGAGTGTACAGAAGATGCTGTTAAGGTGGCGGCGGCTTTTTCCATGCCCGATTGCTCAACGCTACATGTCTCTGCAAGAAATAATCACACTTTTATAAATTCACCCCTTCGTGTGTTGCTTTGCTTTGCTTTGATTTATTGAGATTGCAAGCGATCATATTGGCAATACAGGCAACACTCTTGACTTCAATAGTTTATCCGAATCAGCCCGTATCCATCTACTATTAAGGGGTTCACCTTTCCTGTCACATTCTACAAACTGCAGTATCTAACAGTTAACCCAGTTATATATTGTACATACGAAACGTTTTGCAACTACCTTGTAACCTGACTTATATGTAAATAGCTGTGAACTGTTTGTTTTGATATTGTCATTCATTTGTTCTTGTCAGTTATCTTTTTTCGAGAGGTGATATGAATATTAGCGTACTGCTAGAGTGTATTACCTCTCTGTCCTGTATTGTACTTTGATGTTGAATAAATAAAATAAAATAAAAAAACATATCAAAAGGACGTCCTGACAATCTGACGTTCTATGCGGCTCACATGGTCCCAATTAGATCATGAAATTAAAAAAAAAAATTGCCGGCCCTTTTCAGGACGCAGACTTGAATTTCATGGCCCAAAATTAAGATAAGTTTCGGGTTCTGTGGGTGGTATTTGTCTGCCATCTGCTAATCTATCACTCGTGTATGTCAGAAGGAGGTCAGTTTACTTCTACTAAAGAAACGCGCCGTCCCATTTAACACCCATGATCTGTATTTGCATTTTTTTATTTGCACATCTAATGACAACACCATCCTGGAAAGTGCGCTAAGCACGGAGTGCGTTCTACCCTGTTTAGAGCAAACAGAAATAGATAGATAAATAAATAAACAAGACGCGATGACAACACACTCAAGTACGTAGCTTATGTTCGTGTCAAAGGCATGTTAGCATACATCGCACGTATGATTTGACGGTAAAACCCTAACGTTAAGCAGCGCACCATTGTAGGCTGACCATGCATGTATACATATGTAACTTTATTGTGCCATGATGTGTCATTGTGGGCCCCCAAATGGTTGCACGGTGTAACACACCGATTTAAGTATAGAGCACTCCATACAATTAGTCGTGGCACTGTCAGAATATTTTGATTCTCCGTGATCTGGAAAAGTCGGACAGCCGCGTGTAGGTCACTTGCGATTTCAAGAAGACAAGATTTGTCCTGTCAAAGTTGACCTTCTGCGTATTCATTTTAACGAGGTTTTTCTGTGTTTTGGCGTTAGTTAACAGATTTAACCTCCTGTAACAGTGCGGTTGAAGTAGTGCTAACTGACCATGCCAAACGCCTCTCAGGCTTTTGGCTCACTCAGTTAGGCTGCTAGTGTTGTGATCCTGAGGACCCGAGTTCGATTCCCGGATCGGTCATGATATTAGTATATATTGTTTATTTCTGTTCTACTCGCCCCTCTGACTTCTTACACTCCTTCAAACCAGGACTTGTGTGTAGTTTTCGTGTCCAAACGTTGTTTTTGTACACACCTGGACTAATAATGTATGTTGTTCTGACGCAAGTGCCGTTGCCGTCGTTACAACCCTCCGTTGTTCTCACGCCGTCGTTGCCGTGCCAGGAGTGACTGTTCGCGTCGAGTGTTGTCGACTGACGTGTCGTCTTCCCGAGTGCGATGTTTGTTCCAGCTGAGTCGGAACAACAATGACAATGACAATGATCTTTATTGCATACTCCTGCCCAACATGGGCTAAATGCATTGGGTTGGATAACTTAAGTATACGTGAAACAGGTTACATCTTATATCATCTAAAATGTACATAGTCTCTTCTCTCTTTTTGAAGCTTGTATGAACAAATTTACAAATCTTTCCAAGTGCGTTGTATCTATTAGTCGTCATAATGTAGTTGAACATTTGTTCCTTACTTAAACACACATATTAATTATCTAGTTGTAGTGTATTTATGAGAGATGTGCGCATCTCGGTGTATAGTGGGCATTCTAAAAGAAAATGTACTTCATTCTCTACACATCTATCGTTGCAAAATGTACATATTCTGTCATTTGGAGGAGTTTTGCTGTGTCTACCAACTTCAATTTGTAGCGAATGGTCGCTAATTCTTAGCTTAGCTTAGTCATAGCTCGGCGGTGATAGAAATTTTGTATATCGAGATATTTTTCTCTCTCATATGTATGTTTAATTCTTCTATAAGTTCTTAGCTTGTTTCCTTGATAGGCAGTCTGGGCGAAAATGTAACGCTAGTCACCTTATGCGCGGGGTGACCTATATCCGCTGTATTCAAAACAGAATATTCAGAGATATCAGCCCGATGGATGATAGCTTCAGCCACGATATTATGAAAATATTACCATTTTAAAACCACCGTCCGTCGCCTGGATATCGCTAATTAAATATTATGTTTTTTTTAAACAACGGATATAGGTTACATTGTGGATAAAGGTGAACTAACATTACCACACTCTCATCAGTGTCATGCTAGGGCAGCTTTGAATCTGAAGCAAAGGCCTTGGCGTACCCGCCTAAGTTGCTTCCTTCTCGCTAGCGCTGCGTTAGAGCTGACCAGCCGTCAGCCAATCAGCCACCGCCCTCCTGTTGTTAGACAGGAAGTCAACAGCCAATCACGTTGCCCCTTGGCGTTACGTGGTGACGTGATTGGCTGGCAACCTTCTACAGCAGAAGGCAGATTACTAGTATCTGATTGACGCAGCGAGAATAAGGCGGTTCCCAGGCCTGCACGCCGTTGCCTGACTATACACAAACGGCCTGAGAGGATAAAGAAGCGCCTGGAAAGTAATGACTGCAATGATTTGAAATTTGGATGATATTGATAAAAGGCTTCAAACTACGAAGTTGTGCCTCGATGGGTGAGGCCGAGAACCTAATGATCACCCCTCGTATTCTAGATTTTTGATTTTCAAATTTGCACAAGCTTTTAAAGCTTCAAATCAAAGATAGGAAATCTGCTGACCTGTTTTACGGAAGCAAGCCGGATACCCGGGGTACGGATCCCAGCAGCACCCGTGGAGCTCGCATTCATAAGGTGTGACGTCATCCCAGGCACACGGCTGTCTGGCGACCAGGGGCGTGGAGCATCCCAGTCCTTCAACAAATTACACACAAATACTAATAGAGCAAGGATGTTACTGTGTGCCGGACAAGGTTGTACTATAAAATCAGCCAATAAATTCAGCAAACATAAAGTACCAGACATCAGTCAGTTCCCAACAACCATGGTGTTCACATCGGTGGAGGCAGGCTATTTAGACAGTTAAGAAATTGCTGTACATTGTTACTCTTCAAACAGTTTTGAAATGTACATGATCCTGGAACAGGTTACTCTCCAAGCAGATCATGCAAATGGTTGGGGTGGGAAACGAGTCTGAGGTGTGGTACTTTATGTTTGCTGAATTTATT
>NC_049980.1:32047986-32053353 GCF_000003815.2 Branchiostoma floridae | reverse complement strand
CGGCTTTCCCCCGTCAAGCGTGGGGGGGGCGCCCCTCTCCCTGGTGGGGCGTTGCCTTGTTGCCGCTCGACAAAATAATAGGAAAAGGTCACGATTTTTCCCACCAACCTCTGCTTGGAGAGTAGAACAGGTAATGAATTGAATTGCACATATACACAATTCAGCCTAGCGTCATTAGCCTACACAGGATGTGAAGCATAGTTCGCCATGTCCTGACTGGATTAGTGTGTCACAGAGCCCCAGTTCGAAGTGTCTGACAAGACTTTCTTGAAGAAGAAAAAGCGGACAAACATTTTCAAGACATGAGATGTCAATCAATATACAAATCACTTCCTGCCGCCTGCTGTAATGGCTAATGCCTGGATATTGTTCCTGTGGTCAGACGGGTGGAGATCCCCTACAGAGTATAATCCATTTATCATGTTGGGAGAATGTAGGGTGTCAATTTAGCTACTTACCCCCACCCCGACAGAAGGTAATTTTATGTTGGAGAACCATTGGTCCGTCTGGTCCGTGTTTAAGTTTAACTACAATTCCATTTGTCAGCACATTTTTGCGAGTCAGATACCGTTTGATACTTACTCTCTGACATAGGCTGCATGCACCACACGTTATTCAGACTTGAAGGCGACAGAAACCCCCAGCTTATGATGCCGGTACTGCGGTAAGCCGAATGAGTCCCAAGTCTCTCGAGAATGTATCTGCCAGTCTGGTCGTTCAGCCACGCAAGCCCAGAGCCGGACAGTCCTGCCTGAAACGCGGCCTGGAGCTCGCTTGGGGACGCCATTCTGCTGTGGAACCTGGCGCAGTGATGTTGGGCAGCGGGAAAAGACAACTTAGGTCCCATGTTGAACACTCCCAAAACATTACCCGGGTCTGTGAGTGAATAGATAGATAGATAAAAAATAGATCAATAGAACAAAAATACGTAGTAGGTCGGTGTGTGTTCAAAAAGATATACTGGTAGGTCAGTGTGTTTATGTGGTGTGTTTGTATGCGCATATGTGTGTGCGCGCGTGTGTGTATGCGTGAATGCGTTTAAGTGTGTGTGTGAATCTGTATTATAATCCGAGAAACGTTCTGTAATCGAAGTCACTACCTTTTTTCTCTACTTTTTTTCATGGTTATCTAACTTCACGCATTTAACCCATTGCTGGGTATGAATCTGTAATGAAATTAATTGTCATTGTCATTTGACTCCCTTCAGACGAGAACAGCAAGGTTTATACCCATGTGGAAGAAGACATGTACTTTTTATTACCACCTGTGCAATAGCTGTAGATTGTAGACATACTTGTTTCAGCTTCCTTGTGCTTGTCAAACGTACTCTTAACCATGCGATAGGCGACACATGTACTTTCTATCACTACCTACAATACTTGTAGAATGTAGAAATAAGTCCTATTGATTGTACTTGACAAATGTACTTTTACTCATGTAATAGTGGACACTAACACTTTGTAATACTCCCTGTACAATAGCTATAGATTATAAAAACACTTAGTTTTTGACCAATGTACTATTTGTTTTAAGAATAAAGGTTTATACTCACGCCTGGCGGTGATAAGTGCGTTCTCACACTCCAGGACCCCCAGAGTCAGTGCCGGGCGGCCGAACCAGGCCACAGGGAGGACTCGTAGGTACCTCGACCAAAGGCGCGGCTGTATGAAGGTCCGGACAACTGTTCTCGGGTCAGTGTTTGCCTGATACACCTGAAACACGGGTACGTATGAACAGTGAGAAGTAGTATGTCATCAACAGGATGGCATCTATTATTCAGGTGGCCAACAGACGACTTAGCATTAACTCTAGATATCCTAAGGGCATGCAAGTATGTTTCACCGAGTGAAAGATTAAGAAGAACGGAGAACCGAGAATGGCGGAGAAAGATGGTTGCCAGATCTTCTGTGGTGCCCCAACTGTCAAGGGGATCCGCCAGAGAATTGATGGTGGTCCAATGTAGTTCAGGGTCTTAAACCTAAAGATTTTATTTCTTGGATAAATGGGTAGAAATGCTGGCGGTTTTGAGGTCAATGTGACTGAGGAGGGTTTCTACTTTCTGATTATGGCCCAAAAGCTGAGTTTTTGTGGTTATCAGGGGATATAAAGTTGGGACTATTTCAAATTCCTGGTTGTGCAAGGGCCTCTTCCCTTGGTGGTTATGCGTTTGAGGCGGTGGGAGGGTATTGGGGTATTTTTCTGCAAATTATGCCGTAAGATTTCTAATGACAGTGGGATTTATCACAGCTGAGATGATGGGCTTTCATATGAGGGTAAGTTTGTATGCCAGTAACGTCAGAAAGGTGAGTTATTGGCACTGTCTTTCTGGTCCTTTTTGTGTACATTTCAATGGGCCAGGGATTGCGGATCCCCTGAAAGCATCTAAGGGATAGATGGTATGTATTCCAATGATATGCTGATAATTGGATAATGGTATGCTTAATAAGTTCTAAAAATACCGTGACAATATGCATTTCTGCTTAGTCATACACACAATATATGACATATGCCCAAGAGCAGTTACTCAAGCAACCAAAATCGTATCCAGTTGCTTGAGTAACTGCTTTTTGGCATATCTTATTACCTGGATGTCTAAACTTCATCGAAATATCTAACATACAGATGACATTTAAAGTACAAGATAATGGCATGCAGAGTGTATGCAAATGTATTCATGTACGTAAAGGTATTCAAAAGAAGTTTGCCTAACGTTTGTAATGTATATCCATTTACATAATCTACAGAAGTTATATTTTTGCTTGGCCATATAAGAAGTCATCAAGGTTACCTTAACACGTGCGCATGGTTCAGAGCTGGTTCCATGATCATTGTAGACCACCCCGTCAGTACTGGTCTGCAGGCTGTACGCTTTGGTGTAGCAGTTCGTGGTCACGTCGCCAGAGGTCTCTATTGCTGCCACGTAGATCTCCCGACCGAAATCCAGCTCCACCCAGGGACGGGCGTCGGTAGAAACCGTGCGGATGATGCTGAAAAACGTCCCACAGACCAGTCCTGTTGTAAAATGAAAAAAAAACGCTGTAATTGCTCCGTTTAGAATTGTTACTTTGTTATCCAGTGATTTTTTTAGCATGATGAGCGAAGGCCATTGGTCTGAAACGGAACAGTTGGTGAATCACTGATAACGAAGGTCTCAACGCATAACCAGTGCATTCACTTCCTGCTCAAGATTTGGTGACCGTCTGTCACCTTCTTTAAGGCAATCTGACTACAAGGTAGTTCTACTAGTTTATTTCGCACTGGAGCTAGGTGCCACTGCTACACTGTGAAGATTGCGATCCCTGAAGGAGGTATCTCACTGCACTTGGGGCACTGGTGCGGCACTGCGGGGTTCGTTCACTGCGGCACAGTTGTGTTATTGTCACGGGTTTTGATAATTGAGACATTGCGTAATACGTAAAAGTATGACGTAGAAGACAAAAAAATACATAAAACGTAAGAAAATCCGTTCTTTATCTCTCAAATTCGTTGAGTAATCTTTCAACCCTACAGTGACGCAACGGTGCCCCAGGTGCAGTGAGATACCACGTTGAGTTCTTCACACTACAGCAGCAGCGCTTAGCTACAGTGTGAACTTGCACCAGCGACGACTGGCCTGGGGAACGTGACAGTCGGTCACTGAAACTGTAGGAAGTACTAGTAGATCATGCACTTAGTAATCCAATGGCCTGCCAAGGAGTGCCTTCGTTGGCAAGTGAACACTTCTTGCTGGCTGGCTTCACTCATTGGCCAGCTTTATGATATGCCACGGTAGGTTTGGAGATTAGTGAAAAGGAGATGCTACCATGCATGGATAGCACGAAGACAATGTCTAAGATGCATCCAGGTTTGAAATTGATAAATTTCAACAACAAACCATCGGTTTCACAAACGACCCTGGCCCCGTGACCACAGTGCTGAGTTGTCCAGTTGAACCCTGCAGTTCTGCCCATGATCACACAGGTGTCGCTGCCGAACGCGGCCGTTCTGTCGGTGCCGTCAGACCACCAGGACGACTGCGCGGCCAGCGGAAGTTGGTGCCACCAGTTGTACCAGGAGTTAGACTGGATGGAGAAATGTCCAACAAAAAAGCCGACTTAGACGGCAATCAAAGGCAGGAAAAGATCAAAAGTCTCTAATTATGGATCGGGTTTTAGATTGATATTTGTATTTGGCTGTTTTAGGTAGCATTCATCGGTGTCGATCGCCAAAAAAAAAATTGTTTCGTTATTTCAGCACATTCCAGTTTTTGCATTGATTTTGATTTCCGGAGTGGCGAAGCTGTAGAGTTCGGGAATGAGAGATGCCGGGTCGCGGAAGGCCCTAAGAACCTGACAACATTTTTTTAGAATAGTGACGTTCACGCATCGGACGGCGAAAATGAACGGAAGGAGCCAGGAATAGAGAGTAGGGATGTAGTCTTACGACAGCTGTACATAACTGAAAGCTGCAATAACATGGATAATATGTTCGGGCAGCTGTTGTTTAGGAATCACCTGAGAGAAGCGCAGTCCGACCCAGTATTTGTCTCCATCTTTGGCTGATGTGATGACGCGGAGAATCTCTTGTTCAGCTTCGCTGTTGATCTCAACCACGTGAGCTGGAGAATCAGAAAACACGACAATCGTATCAGAGCCTGCTGTGTGTTAATGACCTTTCCTTGCGAACTTGGTGCATAAACGTGGCTGATGCAAAACTAAAGATTACCGAAGCCTCTGTAGACATTGGGCAACGTTTCATCCAAACTACATCTCCCGATGCAACGCCAACCACTTGTATATCTCAAGCGACGGCTTGTGATTCGTCTTTTTCGCTGCGTTAGAACATGGCCACTACCCCTCAGCCAATGGGAGCCCTTCAATTACTGTGATTATATCCACATAGTGCAGAAAAAGTGTTGTACTATCCAAAAAGTGTGGTACTATGTAAAATTTGCATAAGATAAAACCACACTTTTTGGATAGTACCACACTTTTTGGATAAAACAACACTGTTTCTGCACCACTGGTCGGCTCACACACTGTGCTAATTGCCTAGAGGATCAGAGAGGATTAAGACACAAAGAGCCAATGTCATAAAAGTAACCAACAGTTTGGAGACGACCACCCAGCACAGATACCATAAAACACCATGAATAGATTCCATTGATCAATAAATTCTCTTTCACTTTATTTGCTTATCCATGAGAGCAAAGAGGTCCCTTTTTAACTTCCTTGATGAGAGGTAACTCTGACACACTTTGAATACAATGTAATATCCGAAGTATGAATTGTCCTTGATTCATCTTGAAAAACTGAAAGCTTCGGGGTAGTGGCCATGTTCTAAAATAGATAGATGATGGGCTTGGGGTGGTTATGTGAAAATAAGGGT
>NC_049980.1:32044276-32047886 GCF_000003815.2 Branchiostoma floridae | reverse complement strand
TTTTCCAAAATCAAGCCACGCCCATCATCTATCTATTACTTATCTGATAATCTGACACTCCCCCTAGTGTTGGAGGAAATTTACCAGCCAATCACGTCGCCGCGTACGGTTAAGAGGCATTGTGATTGGCTGCTGACTTTGCCTCCTACAACAGGAGGGGGCATTTGATTGGCTAACGGCGATTGGCCAGCGCTGATGCAGTGAGAAGGACGGGTCGCAGGCCTGGATGTTTGCTTGGTATACATTATGTACACAAGCGAGCCGGGTATGAGAGGTTCAAAACCCACACTACAATGTTTCCCAGAACAATATCTGCGATATCAGACGTTTTGCTCTCTGGATTCTGACAGTTGTTCAGGATTTTAGATGAATGTTTCTTGAGCTGACGTCGCCGTAACAAACAGATAGTGCATAGCAACGCGAGCTCCCCACTGACCTGCCATATTGTGACACGCTGAAACTGCTGTTTCGTACGGAACATCAGACCTTCCGAAATAGTAGCAGGAGTCTCCCCACGCCCGCCATCCGAACGGACAGTGTGCTGCAGAAATCATGATTAGTGGAACATTGTATTGTGCACAAATTTCACAGTATGGCGATAAGTCTTCAAACCTTTATACATGTGTATACAAATGGACTTTACCTACTGGTGTTAAGTTTCATGTAAATGGGTTTAATAACTTTTTGGTCCCATTGTTTTTTTCATGGCTGTGGAAAACACAGCTCAGTCTTTGACTCGTTGGTATTGGCTTCTTTGTTTGAAGGAAAGACGAAAGGCCTCACTTTTTTCGCTCATTTTCGAACTTCTGTTCTATTCTAATTTTCGAATTTCTGTTCTATTCTGTTATTATAAGAGGAGAGTAGATAGGAGAGTAGATGGAACAATAAAATAATACGAAAGGATGACATACGTTTGATGTCCCAGGTATTCCAGGTTACCCTAAGGTACTGTCCTGTGTCCTGGGATCCAGTGGTCAGATCAAAGTACGCCTCGTGAACATCTGGTATTCCGAAATCCAAGCTGGCCACAGCAGTGTTGGTATATTTACCCACAAAGTACCTCTTGTTTGGACCAGCGTTGACCTTACAACAACAGGTTCACATAAAATCATGATACATCGAAGAAGGTCAGACATCGAGGCAACACACTTGTATTTCTATTGTACTATTGATGATTTCCTATTAAAGTTTGTATTCTGTCCACCTGTTGTGGGCTCCCTTGGAAATCGGCCCTGCACGGCTAAAGAGACTATCCATATATATCCAAGATTAATCAAAATATATATCAAAGCCGGACTTTCTGCTGCATTACCTTAGAATGCCGCTAGGGGAGCATTGTCGAACTTGACCTTGGTTTTCCCGACCCCTACCCACCTACCAAATATTGGAAAAATACTATCCACAAACAGACACACTGGCACACAAAAGGCACTTATTGGAAATATAATTCTTGGCAAAGATGAATTAAATACATAATGAAGAGTTCATGCTACTGACTTCCAACTCGTCCTCGTCCGAGAGGCTGAAGCTAAACTTCGGGGCAATCTCGCCGCCAGGATTGCCGATGATGTAGAGTTTACACTCGCTGTTCTTGTCGAACGGGCTGTTGGAGTAAAACTCCCGCGATCGACTGGATGCTGTTATCACTGAGTCACATCCTACAAACGGGACATAAGTTATATGTCAGCTCAGAGAATCTTAACAAAATCCTACTACTGTTAAGCGTAGTCGGGCAACTACCTGGCGCAGGCAACCACCTCCTCAGTGTCACAAGCAACATAAAACAGTCCCGTCCATTTTTATAGTTAACCCCACCCTGTCCTCAGAAATCATTTTACCTCAGTCCATTGAGTGTTGCTGATATTGATAGCATTAGCGTCATAATAGTAGTCTCCATCGACTGAATCTCCGGGATCGGGATCTCTACCAATCTCCAGTAGTCAAATCGCCAATTAGTATGCTAGTAGCAACTTAAAAATGTGTGAGGGCGGTCTTCAATCCATACATCGCAAAATCCAAGTCCATCTATTGATCTGAAGTGACACGAACCGAAGCTGAAAAGTCCTCACTGTCTTTCAAGGCAACATCTTCAAATTTATAGACTCCGACCTGATTCTTTACCGGCCGAATCCACGATTCATGTCATACTTCTCTTCCCTGGGTCGGGACTGATGCTGACGGCTTGCATGAATACTCTCCAAGCAGAGGTTTGTTTCTGACTGATTTTTTTTTGTGTGTTCTTAGGAATTTTTGTCGGGCTTTCTATTTTATACCTTTTTTTTTCCACCGGCCATACCTCTCACAATTCAGCTGCGAAGAGTAGCCGGCTCACCCCAATAACGTAGAAAGACTTGATCACAACAAACAAGGTGAACAGAAACATACCGTGAACAAAGTGGAAAGATGTCTGCACACCTCCGTCGTACCTTTGTAAACCAAATAAGACATTGTCAGCATCGTTTTTATTTTGATGTGAAGTCCGATGTCAACTGCTTAGAAACTGTAAACGCAGGCTACGTGTATAGGTCCTTTTGCTAATTCGTGATAATGGCAGGATGCGACATAGATTTGCCTCTTTGAAGGAGGTATATATCTACATCTCTCTCTCTCTCTCTCTCTCTCCCTTTTATGATAAATATAGAATACAACACGGGGTATTCCGTATCACCTAGGTATCAGCCCGACCGCGGATCGGATCGCCCGACGGCCGATATCATTAATCTCCAAGCAGATTCCTCCGTGGCAAGACAGTAACATAAGCTGGGGAAGGACTTTAGCCGGCAGAGGAGTAAAATTGGCTTATGTTACTGTCATGCCGGGGAGGAATCTGCTTGGAGATTACGATATCATGCCAACCTCAGAAAACACATCTTTCGATTAGAAATGCGCCAGAAGTTGAGAACATTTGGTGCTCTGGAACAAAAATGTTGCAACAGCAATGTTCCAACGTCCGAATCAGGTATTCTAATTTTCCACCGCGCCAAACTTGGCGTGTTCAGAGTATCTTGGAATTCGTCGATGGAAGTCTGTGTGATACAACTTCGAAGCCTGTGTGATACGGCTTTTTATCACACGATCCGGAACACCTGTATCGCACGTTTTCGCGTCAAGATTATTTGAAATATTTCCAAATATCAGGTATTTTGTGTGTGTGTTTGGGGGGGGGGGGGGCTGAACTCACCCCAGCGCCGTGACCCCGTTGCGAGTGGTTGTGCGAGTCGTTCTGGCCAGGTTAGTGGGGTACTTCCTGACGGTCACAGCTCCTCCCAGCTCGTCTCTGATCCAGCCGTGATGAACAGCCGCTTTACAGACGGGCGAGTTCTAACGCATGTGAAAAAATAACTCCTGACGTGTGGGCACCAGTAGTTTTTTTGGTTGCATTTAACAATTACATACACATTTCACATTGTCAACCCCTAGAGACATAGACAAACATAGTCCATGGATCCAATGGAAAGAAAAATACAGTGGAGTGTTATAATCAGGGAGGGATATGTAGCAAAACAAGATGTTAAACAAATTAAATCAATGACTACCTGTAAGGTAACTTAAGAATTACAGTGGAGTTACAATATGCAAAAGAATGGAAGTTAATAAAGGGTTAATGCCC
>NC_049980.1:32034154-32044176 GCF_000003815.2 Branchiostoma floridae | reverse complement strand
TATACACCGAGGAAAGGCGGGGCATTAACGTTATTATCATATAGCCTATTCAACTGACACATATAGCCTATCCAACTGACACAGGGCGTTTTCTGCGTGTTTACTGTAGCAACCTAAAATTCTAATAACCGCCCACTTTTCAGGTTACTGCCTGATAACCCATAGGAAATGGGGGCCTCTGATTGGTCAACTCCATCTGGCTATATGATAATATAGTATATACGACCCCGAACTTACTGCACTGTACATCCCGTCACCATAGATTGGTCCCGGGACTGACGCACAGCCAGGCGGACAGACGATACTGGAAAACACAGAAGGTAGATAATCAAATAATCAACAATTAAATAATGTTAATCATTGAAATAATCTTAATAATGTAAAGAGTGTTAATAATTTAGGTAATGCTAAAAATGTAAAAAAATGTTGAAAATGAAAAGAAATTAAAAGAAATAAACAGAAATTAAAAGAAATTGAAAGAAACTTTTAAACTTAAGGAATTTAATAATCTAAACAAATTTAGAAATTTAAAAATTTAAAAATTTTGAAAAAATTAAAATTTAACAATCTAATGATTTAAAAATGCACAGACTCACGTGGACACAGATTCCGGGAGGTTCCATGAAAGAGGAGCGGTGGCGTTGCAAACTAGGATTAAAACAAAATGCAGAACATAATACATGAAAGGATTACATTGAAAATATCTTCACTTCAATACCATCATTTTTACATGACTTACTTCCTCTGAGTCATAGCCATCAGCTTCTGCTAAAGTGGAGAGTAACTAGTGATGGGTCATTTTACAAATCAAGTGGTAATCCTCTCATCATTGCTTCAGTAGAGTCAGTCATAGAAACACAGTCATGGAAGCTTTTAAGATTCTTACACGCACACATTCAGTGTCTGGGATTGCGATCCGGCAGAATCGACGATTCTACAAGTAGTGATAGCGATCTCTCTCGACAGAGTAACCGATTGGGATGTTTTCATGTAGAATCCCCGATATCGAACAAGATTTCTTGATTATTAGAATCGCCTATTCTGCCAGATCGCGATCTCTATCCTGACATAATTATTGTAATTCTGGGAATGGATTGATCCAAGTTAACTAAAGAATAAAGAAATAATTTTACCTTCGTCGTCACTATACGGCCAGGGGTAAGCTTAGAAATAAAAGAATTCCTAGTTATCCTAGATTATTTAACAACAATAGATCAAAAGATTTTTGATAATGGTTGTTATCAATGTCTGAAGAATAAATTGTTATCGATATCATAAAATGCATTGTTATCGATATCGAAACAATAGCTTATTTATCAATATCATGAGAATGAATTGTTTCCAATGTCACATGAATAGATTTTTATCAATGAATGAATGAAAGACCTTTATTGTACATTCATGCCTCGACGGGCTAGGTACAGGTCACTGATAACAGACATGACTGATAACAGAATAACAAACATATGAAAAAACAACAGGATACAATTACAATTTAACTAGTTGAAGGTACTAAGCTAACAGGATGGTCGACATTTTCTCGCTTCTTTGTACAGGTGTAGATATAAGAGCAGGTAGTGTTTGATATACAGGGTTTGTCTAGGCGCATCAAAAATAGAAATTTATCCGTTGCATTAAGATGTTCAAAATATGGGAACTCTTTTCTGATATATTCATCAAGCACAATCCGTTCATTATGGTACAATTTATCAGAACAATAGATAAGTATCGATATCAGTAGCATGAAAACCGCCACGAATGCAAAATGGTAGGTAACGCTGATGACATAAATCATGGATGGCAAAAATGAAACGCAATTTGTATGGATTTACTACAATACTGGTGTTTGCCACAACAAAGCGAACGCCATGAGACTCACGCCTCTTGAAGTACAGGTCCGCCCCGCTGAAGTTGGTGGGTGCCGGACATGCTTGTTGGAGCGTACATGAGCTGGCGGAGTCGCCTGGCACGTGCACAAACGCCCCGCACGATCCCGACACCGTGCAGAGATGCGCACAGGTCGCCAGGTTAGTGTTCCCATGGGAACTAATGTCGAACAGCCCACCGAGACAGGCCTGGTCTTTTCTCCGTATGTATCCTTGAGTAGGGTCTGGAAGAAAACATACAATTACCTGCTTAGACTTCTTTGGTCGTTCATTTTTCCGTACATTTCTTTATTTGTAGATGTCTTTAGAAGCGTGCAGTAAAAAAAGAAATCGGTCGATTTGACTAGAGATAGGCATTCATCCATCTTCATAGATGATGGTACACTATATGTTTCGTATTTTACAAAGCCAAATTTAACAATAAGGTTAGGATGAATACCAAAAAGGATAAAACAGAGGCTGCAACTTTGTTGGCCAAAGTCATCATTTTTTTTGTTATCCTTTTGGGTACAGTAGTGTCCAACAGTCCAACACACGTTATAAATGTCGATTGAGACATTCTCTGACAGAGCGGAATGATGCTTGCCCTTTAAAGCCATGAGGTGTGAAATGTACACTACATTGTAAATAACATTTCCACAAACAGGTAGGCTGTGTCCTTGGTGCGGCTAAACTCGATGGCGGAAGGAGATGGATGGCCTTCCAATACCATGTCCGAGACACAGTGGATAACAACACACTGTCCTTACTGTCCTCAAAAAGTCTATGAAACAACCTTTATATTCTGTGTGTCCTTTGAGTGTGGCACTGTTAAACAAGCTACAAGGCTCTGTGCGACAAACACCGTGTCCTTGGTGCGACTTAACAGTGTGTACCAAACATTGCGACAGGAACATTGGGCAAACACAAAGGGAGATGAGGTACGGCCCTCGGGTATTGTGTGAGTATTAAATTCGGATGGTTGAATTTGAATATGATGTCCTTATACACAGAAAACATACATGGACAGTACTGATAATCTCCAGACTTGAATGTTGTGAAACTATCATTGTATATGAATATGTATAGTCCGTTTATTGGGCAGACTGTAAATAAAGGTACCGCCGAACTACAACACGCCGATATGAGCTACAGGCATGTCAGAGGAGTAGGAGAACATTTGATCGACAACAGGGCAAAGTAGGAAACATGGTGAAACAAACACACAAACATGTAAACCTGTTGCACAGCCGGTGCACAAAAACTGTGCATCAAACGCAAAACACGGGTACCTCGAACATGTATATGTGGCCATCAAAACATCGTGGGTAAAGACATATGAGGGTGATGTATAAGTTCGCTTATAGAATTTAGGGGCAAATTTAGGAAGTATCAAGTTTTTTTACGAATGTCTAGAAAACTTCACCTCATTGTGATCACTACTTGCAGGCGGCATCCAGTAACGTTAACAGTGAAAGTGGATGGGAAAATATTGGACCTGCGACTTGAGGTGTGCGGGTCAACTTTCTATGCTAAGTCAGATACCCACTTCTTCCTTCACTTTAGTTGGAACAAGAAGGAGGGCTAATCAAAAATTCTGAAAATGTCCTCGAAGAATAAGGAACAAAACCCACGTAGCCCTGATCACAGTTTACCCTTATTTTTCGCGCCACATATCTATTGATTTTTCCGTCGACTGGAAAGTGTTGACCACAATGATTTCAAATTTGGTGGATATTGCATTAAGACTTCATAATGGATAATTATGCCTCAAAATTTGAGTTGTACACTTTATTTATGGATGAGGCCGAGAATTTATTCATTCCGCCTTGTACACTACAATACGTAGAAGATCCCACCAATGTAGTGCAACCATGCACTAGTACTACTTTGTGATAAAGCTGAATTCCTTGCACATTCCAAGATCCTCATGTCTAGAAGACTTATTAAACACGCTCCACTTTCCCCTGTTCATAATGTCTTTGGTGAAACAATGCGCTGAGCCTTGTTCTGAGACATAAATGTGTGTTGGCAATTAGACAGTATATGAGAAATCTTTATTGACACAACAATTGTACAGCGACTTTCGTAAGGTCCATAAACTACTTACAGCACAGACATATATGAATATTTATAGATATGAATCAGTCAACGTATTGAGTCTAGCGTGACATTTTTGCTATTGGTTCTACGGTATAAACATTCATTGATATATTTGCCTATTTGTACACAGTAAGGGTTATCGCCTCTCGTAATGTAGCTGAATTTATCTATCGAACGGAAAGTAGCAAATTCTTTAGAGCAAGCGGAAAGAAATGTGAACAGCTTTGTACGTTAATCCTTATATCGTGAACAATTCATAACAAAGTGACGTTCATCTTCGATCTCATTTGGGCAGAATGGACAAACCTCTGATCACACGGGGAATTTTATTATATTTTCCGGCCTCTACATTTAGTTCAGGATAGGATCAGGACCCTTGTAGTGAGTCGACTTCAGAGTTGAGTCTGGGAGAGAAAGGGATACACATCTATGTCTTCAGATGTAGCACGGCTCTTGTGTAGTTGTTTTTAATTTACTTAATGGTCACCACGTAAAAAGGACGCCATTATAAGGTGTGATCCGAAGACCACTCCAAGGTTACGGGATACATTGTAACTGTAACAGCATCTCTTCTCCCTTGGTCAAAACATCATGATTAAGACCAGCTCAATCGCTTACTAAGAGTGAAGACTAACTGACCCAATAGGTGAAGCAGGGGTTATGAAGGCTGCTCGATAAATTCCCTACCCCAGTGTACATTTCCAACATCAGCAGCTATCATAACGAACTCACCATAAGGGACGCCACCGAGATCAAACTACCACGCTCATTAGAGTAGATCTAAATATATGGCGGGAAAGGTTTTACTTACTGTTAGAGGGAAGTAGCGTCCGCTCTTCAGAAGGATGTCCAAAAAAGACCAATAGAACAAAGATGCTTATAGATCCTGAAAACCGCCACATTGCTGAAGTTGTTTCTCCGTAGGTGTCGTCTGCCCGATTGAAACACGCCCTGTGTCACAGAGGAAACTTGATGGATTGAGAACCTGATAAGAAACCACTCTGCGGGATTGGACACCACCCAGCTATTGTGTGAGTCGTCAGATGTGGGCCCTAAAGTGTTGAGGATGACGTACATACATACAATGGTCCGATGTATGACGTACAAAAATACAATGGTCCGATGATGCCCGACGGTGCATACAGCTCGTATGGGCATTAACATAATATTCATATTCAGTTCAGCTCAGGTCACCCATTAGGTGGCGTTGCGCAAAACAGACAGGAGGTCTCCATCTTGGAGGGAAAAGATCCTCCTTCATCCATCTCCTAAACGTCAGTGATGGTAGACCAGGGCCAAGCATTTTTGTGGGAACATCCAATTGCAGCTAAGAGTGTTGACAATTCAAGGAACATAAATCTGCTAAAAGTCTTCAGCAAGTACAGTATGATAAAAATACGAAATCTTCTCATCGGCGCCTGTTGACTGTTGGACCGCCCAGTCGAACCGCAGGTCACCGTAGAACGCGTTATTCTCTGAAATACGGCTTACGCCGGGTCACGGACTGACCCCACTGCATGGGTGTAAACAGCAGCTTACTTTGCAACAAAGACACCTTAGATATACATAATGTTTATACTTTTTCGTATCTACATGATTTGCCCAGCACAGCCAAGTGGATATTTATTGCATTGCAAAAGATCAGCCAGCGTTGTGGCCCCTAAAAAAAAAAGCAATTTTTGGTCTGTGTATTTGTGATTATCTTTTCTCCAGTTGGCCGGGACACAATCAGTTTTGTCCACAGTCGGACAGTCCAGTTCCTCACCTTTACATTGATACCAAACTTGAAGGGCAAATTTGAGGAGAAACGGTTTTGCCCCCAAATTAACTGCGAACATGCGCAAATCACAGTGGTGAAGTTTCAGTCTGGTTGTAGCTACCCAAGCACACTACCCTGCGGACGGACCCAATTTTTATACATTTCGCATTGTGTCACAGACCTCATTAATTGGTACAAGAATCTGAATGGGTGTGGCTGTCATATGCAATATAATAAGTGGCATGATGATAATCAAACACACATAGACACAGAGTTTTAGTACAAAGTAAGAGTTTTTTAGATTCATCATATTTTGAGTCAATCTGTTTCGAACTCCTGGTCCGAACCTGGGTTCGAACGGTGGAACCCAGCCGGTACGTTCCACGTTCGTGCCGCAGGGGTCAAGCCTAATGTTGCAAGTTCAACCAGCATTTGGAAAAGTTTATATAACTAACGGCTCAAGTCTTGCCGTCGCAAATAGATTTCGGGAAACCCACCAAAATAAAACTAACATTATCCAGAAGCCAGAATGAGTAGGATTCATGTGCAAGCGTAATGATGTCAAAACATCATGTCTGAGTTTTGTAAAGCATAGTGAAAGATCAGTGTGTGCGGTTTCTCTTTCGAAAAAAGACGCCAGGGAATTTGACATGGCTGTAGTTTTTTTTGGGGCAAAACCGTTTCTCCTCAAATTTGCCCTTGAAGTTTGGTATTAATGTGAAGGTGAGGAACTGGACTGTCCGACTGTGGACAAAACTGATTGTGCCCCGGACAACTGGAGAAAAGATAATCGCAAATACACAGACCGAAAATTGCTTTTTTTTCGGGGGCCACAACGTTGGCTGAACTTTTGCAATGCAATAAATATCCACATGGCTGTGCTGGGCAAATCCTGTAGATGTGAAAAAGTATAAACATTATGTAGGTCTGAGGTCTTTTTGTTGCACAACAGGCACTTATTTACACCCATGCAAAGAGGTCAAACCAGGACAAACCGCGATCAGGCGCACGACCTGGCGCAGAGAAGGCTGCGCAGAACGGATGCGCATAGAGCTCTGCGGTTCGACTGCGCCGTCTCCATGGAACGTCTCCCGGCGGGGTCAGGGTTCGAGAACCACGTCATAAAGACAGGTGGACGGCGCGGGCAGAAACAAACTGAACATTTTCTGATGTCCAAATAATGGTCATATCATATTCCATGATCAAGAATTGAGCAAATAAGAGTAGTTCGGAGACGCTCACAAATATCTGGAAACACAGACACAAAACACAATACCTCCATTTTCCATGGAGGTAATAAGCAAATGGCAAAATCAATGAGATACAGGTAATGTCCCAAACATCCCGTAACAATAACAACTGCGTCATCAATTTGGGTAACATGTCACGAGAACCTAATGTACGGCCGACAATGCTGTTTACGCCTGTCATATTCCATGTGTTTTTATCGGGCTCGCTACTTCGTCATATATTCTTTCTGTCCGCCAAAAAGAAATAGAAAACTCGATACAAACGCATAGAAATACGTCAAAACTTGCAACCCGAGACAACCTTCTGCGTGGGGAGAAGTATGTATGGCCATTTCTAGGCTCGAGTTGCACTGGTGTCCACAATTCTATTCCTACACTTCCTCAGTAGCATAGTTACCTCCATGAAATGTCATGGAATGGAGGTTATATTTTCTGTTATGTGTCTCTGTCTGTGTAGATGATTACTCAAGAACGGCCGGATGGATTGTTTTCATACTTGTTGTGTTGGTGGGGTGTGATGAAAGCTCGAATCGATGAGATCTTGGGCGCCGTATCTGTCGTTATAATCGATGTAATAATATCAGAAATCACCCCTATATTTGAGATATATTGGTACAGGCATCGTGCTTTATGTGTTTGTTAATGGGCTTAGCTCCAAGCAGATGGTGAGGTGACAGCTGTTTGGGGAACCCCGAGTTTTTTTAATATGATAATTAGTTTTATTTATGTCTGCTTAGGATATCATGGAGATGTGAAGCGTAAGTATAATTGTAAGAAGTTGAGGTACATTTAACGGTAATGCTTAACAGGTATGGATGTCTCACATACTGTACTGCTGATTTGAGTGACATGGTGATTAAAATGCCATTAGGTCCTCTCATCTTAGATGGGTTGGGTGTCAGAAGTTTTATGGGCGATACAGATGTTCTGATTTCGTTACGATAAGGGGCAGTTGTTAGTTGTCTCTTTCGTAGCCAATGGTACTTATTTTTAGAAGACGGGGTTGGCGCCAAGTATTCATCTTACAGTTGATGTAGGGCTATCAGAGGAAAGTGTGCATCTCAATTTTGTACCGTGTGAACAGCTGATGTTATGACATATTGGTGGAAAATCAAATCACCATCTGACTAAAGTTGGCCACATCCCTTCTTCTTTCTGAGTTTCCCAACTTCCTCCCACCACACCGCTCTGAGGCACATAGTCGAACCTCAATAATGCTGACAACCTTAGACAGTTTAAATGCCAAACATCAAGCTTAAGGAACACCACGCTACCATATGCCGTCGACCTCTTAAACGCACATTACACAATTAAGTGTCACATTTCAATAATTACTAATCAGATGGACATCCTCTGTGTCATTAAATAATTACACCACTACTTTCCCATAACATTTATAACCATTACTCTCAAATACAACCGACTATAAACATACATACCATCCACAAAAAAGCGATAAATATTTCATGGAGGTATGAGGTTCCCGAACTCTAGTTAAAATATCCTACTCATGCACTTTGTAGACTAGGGGAAGGTTGTGATTTGAAAGAATCCAAGAATATTATGTCATTAGTAGTAGGATGTGTTTAAATTTTACGCTTATTACAACTACTAACTTATTACAACTACTGTTTGGAAGATCACAGTTTTTAAATCAGTCTGTATGGTGTAAAGTAACGATGCTGTAACATCCCTTGGATGCGTTACGAATCCCTTGTCGGATCCGCCTGTATTCGACAAAAATACAGAAGAACACTTGTACGTATTCACCAGGATTCAAGGTCATTTCTTGTAACATGTGACGAGGACCTGACGCACGCCCAACAACACTGTTTACGCCTGTAATATTCCTGCATTCCCCGGAGACACCATGGCAGTATTTTACGACAGGGTGATAAATGGGCATTTATTTATTTGTCTGGCTGTACTATCAGCCAAGCATACCCAACTATTGGATATTTAACATTGGGAGGGAAATACAATATCATTACATAGAGCAATTGCTAACACATAGGTAAGTACAATGATACAACAAAGTTCGCATAGCATATGACATGACATGGTAAATACTAACACTGTTGGTGTTACACTGAGAACGGGTCCCCAAGGGAGGTCCGTGCTTTGGTTCTGAATGAAGACAGAGAAGCTGCATTACGTGTGTCAGGTGGAAGAGAATTCCAGTCGGCTGGCTCTGTGGACGAATGCTTTCTGAGTTACAACACTTGGGAGGGGGGGGGGGGGGGTATACATTGACGTAGGGTTTGGTTATCCCAACTTCCCCACATCGTAGTAGTAGGCATCCTTCCATCTTTGCAGATGATGGTAGCGCTCTGTATCAGGTTGACAGCATCTACTGTGGCTCCGTAGGCCGATACTGGCATGGCAGTCACGGACACAGTTTGGACATGGACATTGACAGACAAACAAAAAGCCATTTTTCTCTTGAAATCGTAGAACCCAAAAATTTTAGAAAAAGTGGGGCTTTTCCTCTCCCTCTGCTTCCAAAAAAGAAGTCAAACCCAACCTGTTTAGAAATAGCCAACACTAGTATTAGAGTAGAGTATTGTTCATAACTTTCCATTGTTACTTGACTGTATATCTACAAGTTAAACGCTTGGTACTATGACTTAGACGTTTGTTACAAAATCTACTCATACAGTCTAAACGTCTTGGTATAGCGTTAATATATCTTTCATATTTCATATTATTCCCACTATTATAATAAACCTGTACAGTCAATACGCAACTAAAGGCCGCTACAATATATACACGTGGATATTACTCTCATTACTTGACATTGTATAGTCTCATCATGCCAGACAACACCTGCAGTATTGTTAACGTCAGATCTGCCACAAGCAAAGGTCGGCATTACGCTTGCGAAAGCTTGCTACGTCATAACAACGCTCGACCTTGATCTCTATCTACCAGACTTTATATTTAGAATGGTTGATAAAATGACCTCAGCCTACTACACCATTCTTGGAGATCGCATGATTTCTAAAATAACATGGCATCATTTGACGAATGACAACGTCATTTTCT